>NC_045960.1:2695555-2729134 GCF_010909765.2 Amblyraja radiata
AGATGCGTGGCAGATGCATATGTGAGGATATCCACTTCGTAGCAAAAACACGAAGGAAGATTATTATCTAAATGGTGTCAAGTTGGGAAAAGGGGAAGTACCAGGGGATCTGGGAGTCCTTATTCATCAGTCAAAAAACTAAGTATGCAGGTACAGCAGGCAGTGAAGAAAGCGATTAGCATGTTGGCCTTCATAACAAGAGGAGTTGATAATAGGAGCATAATAGAGGAAGCGAGCGGACAAGATCATCTCTGAACCCTCTCGCCCTGGCCACAACCTCTATGAATCACTTCTCTCTGGAAGGCGACTCCGGACTGTCAAAGCTGCCACAGCCAGACATAAAACAGTTTTTATCCACGAGTAGTTGCTCTACTCAACAGCCAAAAATCTGTAGCCACCCTTTGATCTGGTTTTTTGTTGTTTCACATGCTTGAGCAATGGTGCTTTATCGTTAATGTTTTATTATTATTAATGTTTAGTGTTTTCTGAGCCATTCGTAACTGTCACTGTATGTCATGGTATTACCTGTGGGCGGAGCACCAAAGCAAATTCCTTGTATGTGAATACTTGGCCAATAAACCTATTTACTACTTCCTATAAGGTCCTTCCGCAGTTGTAAAGAATAGAATAGAAACGAATAGAATAGGATTGAATGCCGTTTGTTGTCATTCAAACAGACAAGGTTTGAACGAAATTTCATTCCTACAGTCATGACATTACAAAAAAACCCAAGACACACACTTAACACAATTTACACAAACTTCCATCACAGTGAAACTCCAAAACCTCCTCACAGTGATGGAAGGCAAAAGTCTTAACTCTTCCCTTTGTCCTTCTCCCGCGGACCAACAGTCCAACTGCAGCGTCGACGCGACAGGGGCTCACGATGTTAAACCCCCGGCGGGCGATGGTAAGTCCCGCGGTCGTTTAAGCGGCGCCGGGCGATGTAAGCCCCCGCTCCGAGACATTTAAACCATTCGATTCCGGCGCAAGAAGTTGCCGTTGCGGGAGCACGGAAAAGCGTTCTCCCACCAGGGACATGCGAGCTTCCAATGTTCCTGCCCACCGGGCCTGCAGCCGGAGCCTCCGAAGCACCGAAGTCGGGTTGCAGCCGCGTGCCAACACAGCCCTCCGCGCTCCGACGTCGGCCAGCTCCGCAATGGCGAGTCCGAAGGCTCTGTGACTGGAGCCATCAGGTTGGTTCCGGTTGGATGCCGCCGCCGGCTCCAGGATGTTAGGCCCAACGACTCCCGAGACCCGACAGGGAAAAAGTCGGTTCCCCGGACAGAGAAGAGATTAAACGCCCCCCCCCCCTCCACCCCCACCCCACCCCCCACATATACAAAGCTAAAAAATAATGAAAATTAGAACCAAAAAACATACATCTAACGGGACAATGTTTTAAAAAAAAGACAGACGGACTGCAGTCGAGCCGTTGCCGTTAGGCGCCTCCACTTTGCAGGGTCCTTGTGAGACCACACCTGGAGCATTGTGTGCAGTTTTGCTCCCAAATTTGAGGATGCAAATTCTTGCTATTCAGGGAGGGCAGCGTAGGTTCACAAGGTTAATTTCCGGGATGGCGAGACTGTCATATGCTGAGAGAATGCAGCGCATAGGCTTGTTTACTATGGAATTTAGAAGAATGAGAGGGGATCTTATTGAAACCCCGGGACCAAGTCTACTTACCAATCTCCAACTACTTATATGTTCAAGAAGGAACTGCAGATGCCGGAGAATCGAAGGAGAGTTTGCTGGAGAAACTCAGCGGGTGCGGCAGCATCTATGGAGCGAAGGAAAGAGGCAACGTTTCGGGCCGAACCCCTTCTTCGGAATACTTCAGATTGTTTGCTGGAATGGAAAATTATGATGTTCACTTATGAAGATTCAGCCTCAGGAACGGTTAATACTTCCATATATCCAACGTTGAATTTCGTTCGTTCAGCGCTAATGTGTTGACCGTTCCTGAGGCTGAATCTTCATAACTGAACATCATAATTCTCCATTCCAGCAAACAATCTGAAGTAGTCTGAAGAAGGGGTTCGGCCCGAAACGTTGCCTCTTTCCTTCGCTCCATAGATGATCCCGCACCCGCTGAGTTTCTCCAGCAATTTTGTCTCCCTTCGATTCTCCGGCATCTGCAGTTCCTTCTTGAACATATAAGTAGTTGGAGATTGGTAAGTAGACTTGGTCCCGGCTGAGGTTGTGGTACATATAGGTACCAACGACATAGGTAAAAAAAGAGAAGTGGTCCTGAAAGAAGAATTGAGGGAGTTAGGTAGAGAGTTAAGGAGAAGGACTGCAAAGGTAACAATCTTAGGATTACTGCCTGTGCCACGCGACAGTGAGAGTAGGAATGGAGCGAGGTGGATGATAAATGAGTGGATGAGGGACTGGTGCAGTGGGTATGGATTCAAGTGTCTGGATCATTGGGACCTCTTTTGGGGAAGGTGCGACCTGTACAGAAAGGACGGGTTGCACTTGAACTCGAGGGGGACCAATATCCTGGCGGGGAGATTTGCAAAGGCTACTGGGGAGACTTTAAACTAGTATGGTTGGGGGCAGGGACTCAATTGGGAAAGCTAGCAGTCAGTGTGTGAGGCGGGAGGCAGAGAATGGTAGCACTCTGACCCAAAATGTAGGGGAGAGAGAAGAAAAAGACAATAAACAGAGAATAAGAGAGGGTGGGTATCTTAAATATGTATATTTTAATGCTAGGAGCATTGTAAGAAAGGTGGATGAACTTAGAGCCCGGATTGACACCTGGAAGTATGATGTTGTGGCGATCAGTGAAACAGGTTTGCAGGAGGGCTGTGATTGGAAACTAAATATTCCAGGATTTCATTGCTTCAGGTGTGATAGAATTGAAGGGGCAAGAGGTGGAGGTGTTGCATTGCTTATCAGGGAAGATATTACAGCAGTGCTTTGGCAGGATAGATTAGAGGGCTCGTCTAGGGAGGCTATTTGGGTGGAACTGAGAAATGGGAAAGGGGTAGCAACATTTATAGGGGTGTATTATAGACCGCCAAATGGGGAGCGAGAATTGGAAGAGCAAATATGTAAGGAGATTGCAGATATTAGTAGTAAGCACAAGGTAGTGATTGTGGGAGATTTCAATTTTCCACACATAGACTGGGAAACACATTCTGTAAATGGGCTGGATGGGTTGGAGTTTGTAAAATGTGTGCAGGATAGTTTTTTGCAGCAATACATAGAAGTACCTACTAGAGAAGGGGCGGTGCTGGACCTCCTGTTAGGAAACGGGACGGGTCAGGTGGCAGAGGTATGCGTTGGGGAACAGTTCGGGACCAGTGATCACAATACCATTAGTTTCAATATAATTATGGAGAGGGTCAGAACTGGACCTAGGGTTGAGATTTTTGATTGGAGAAAGGCTAACTTTGAGGAGATGCGAAAGTATTTAAAAGGAGTAAATTGGGACAGTTTGTTTTATGGGAAAGATGTGGAAGAGAAATGGAGGACATTTAAAGGTGAAATTTTAAGAGGACAGAATCTTTATGTCCCTGTTCGGTTGAAAGGAAATAGTAAAAATTGGAAAGATCCATGGTTTTCAAGGGAAATTTGACACGGTTCGGAAAAAGAGAGAGATCTACAATAATTATAGGCAGCATGGAGTAAATGAGGTGATTGAGGAGTATAAAGAATGTAAAAAGAATCTTAAGAAATAAATTAGAAAAGCTAAAAGAAAATATGAGGTTGCTTTGGCAGGTAAGGTGAAAGTAAATCCAAAGGGTTTCTACAGATTTATTAATAGCAAAGGGATAACGAGGGATAAAATGGGTCCATTAGAGAGTCAGAGTGGACACCTATCTGCATAGCCAAAAGATATGGGGGAGATATTGAACAATGTCTTTTCTTCGGTATTCACCAAGGAGAAGGATATTGAATTATGTGAGGTAATGGAAACAAGTAGAGTAGCTATGGAAACTATGAGATTCAAAGAAGAGGAAGTACTGACACTATTGAGATATATAAAAGTGGATAAGTCTCCAGGTCCGGACAGGATATGCCCTAGGACATTGAGGGAAGTTAGTGTAGAAATAGCAGGGGCTATGACAGAAATATTTCAAATGTCATTAGAAACGGGAATAGTACCGCAGGATTGACGTACTGCGCATGTTGTTCCATTGTTTAAAAAGGGGTCTAAGAGTAAACCTAGCAATTATAGACCTGTTAGTTTGACGTCAGTGGTGGGAAAATTAATGGAAAGGATACTTAGAGATAATATATATAAGCATCTGAAAAAACAGGGTCTGATTAGGAAAAGTCAACATGGATTTGTGCCTGGAAGGTTATGTTTGACTAAGCTTCTTGAATTTTTAGAGGAGGTTACTCGGGAAATTGATGAAGGATAAGCAGTGGATGTTTTCTATATGGACTTCAGTAAGGCCTTTGACAAGGTTCCTCACGGAAGGTTGGTTAAGAAGGTTGAATGGTTGGGTATTAATGGTGGAGTAGCAAGATGGATTCAACAGTGGCTGAATGGGAGATGCCAGAGAGTAATGGTGAATAATATATATAAGCATCTGGATAAACAGTAATGGTGGATGGTTGTTTGTCAGGTTGGAGGCCAGTGACTAGTGGGGTGCCACAGGGATCTGTGTTGGGTCCACTGTTGTTTGTCATGTACATCAATGATCTGGATGATGGTGTGGTAAATTGGATTAGTAAGTATGCAGATGATACTAAGATAGGCGGGGTTGTGGATAATGACGTAGATTTTCAAAGTCTACAGAGAGATTTATACCAGTTGGAAGAGTGGGCTGAAAGATGGCAGATGGAGTTTAATGCTGATAAGTATGAGGTGCTACATCTTGGCAGGACAAATCAAAAATGGACGTACATGGTAAATGGTAAGGAATTGAAGAATGCAGGTGAACAGAGGGATCTGGGAATAACTGTGCACAGTTCCCTGAAAGTGGAATCTCATGTAGATAGAGTGGTAAAGAAAGCTTTTGTTGTGCTGACCTTTATAAATCAGAGCATTGAGTATAGAAGTTGGGATGTAATGTTAAAATTGTACAAGGCATTGGTGAGGCCAATTCTGGAGTATGGTGTACAATTTTGGGCGCCTAATTATAGGAAGGATGTCAACAGAATAGAGAGAGTACAGAGGAGATTTACTAGAATGTTGCCTGGGTTTCAGCAACTAAGTTACAGAGAAAGGTTGAACAAGTTAGGGCTTTATTCTTTGGAGCGCAGAAGGTTAAGGGGGGGCTTGATAGAGGTCTTTAAAATGATGAGAGGGGTAGACAGAGTTGACGTGGATAAGCTTTTCCCACTGAGAGTAGGGAAGATTCAAACAAGGGGACATGACTTGAGAATTAAGGGACAGAAGTTTAGGGGTAACATGAGGGGGAACTTCTTTACTCAGAGAGAAGTGGTCGTGTATAATGAGCTTCCAGTGAAGGTGGTGGAGGCAGGTTCGTTTTTATCATTTAAAAATAAATTGGATAGTTATATGGACGGGAAAGAAATGGAGGGTTATGGTCTGAGCGCAGGTATATGGGACTAGGGGAGAATACGGCACGGACTAGAAGGGTCGAGATGGCCCGTTTCCGTGCTGTAATTGTTATATGGTTATATGGTTATGTGAGACCATAAAACGCAGAATAGCACAGGAACATGGTCAACAATGCCTTATCGAACATAATGCTGAGTAAAAATAATCTCCTCTGCGTGCACGTGATCCATTTCCCTACATTCCATTCGTATCTACGTGTCTTTCAGGAAGACTCTTAAATGCCATCATCGTATCTTCCTCCACCACGACACCTGGCCGCCCGTTCCAAGCGCCCATCTCCCTCTGTGTGGAGAAGCCTGCCCCGCAAATCCCCTTTACATATTGTCCGTCTCACCTTGAAACTCTGCCCTCCAAACATTAACATTTCTGCTGCGGGAAAAAAATAAGTTTCTGTCTCCCTCGATCCTATCTATGCCTCTCAAATTTGTATATGCTTATATCAGCATTGGTTGCGGCTCTGCTGCCCAACATTGGCCATGTTTCCAGGAACAAAATAATGTTAGCACGGCAGGAGCCCATTTTGTTGATTCGAGTTGGGGATGGTAGTGATGGAATCGAGGACGTGTTTGAACAACTTACAGAGAGAGTTGTGACTAAGGCAGTTAAGTGGGACATGTTGCTGATGGGAGAGGAGTGGCGACGGCTAACTAAGTGAGTCGTTATTCCATTGACGAGAATGTCAACGAGCGCCACGAAACCGTGTGGCCAATTGGACTCTGGTGTCTACGCTCTGGTCTACTGTTACATTTCGGTGAATTGATACCAATGCATTGACCAAAGCTCCAATGTTTTTGTCGACAGGGGGAGAGGGAGGGCCTTACTAGCCTAGTTTATCGTTAATCTGCGGTTAACCTTTAACTGGAAGCATGAAGTGATTTAGTTTCTTCACACTTCACATATGTCTACCCTTTAGTCGAGTTCTTAGAGTCAAAAGCATATAACATTTTTGAAAGGTGAGTATATACAAAGAGAAAAGGCGGAGAGAGAGAGAGACAGCATCTTGCTGATAGAATAGTGACACCTAATGAACTTTAGGAGTGGCTTATTGTTATGCAGGGATAGGGGAAGGGATTATGTGCAGGGACATAGGCAGGTTTAGACAACGTGTTCGCCATGGGCATTGTGGGACGAAAACAGTTGTCCCTGTGCTGTGCTGTTCTGTTGAGCGATTATCTAAAAGAGATAAATCAATGTCATTTTACCGAGGAAGGAATTTAGATGCAAAACCCAAAACGGTCAACGTGTTCTCCCCCTTGCAAACAATGTAGATACGTTGAGTGTGTAGATCAGTCCAATCATCTTCCTCAATATTTCGAGGAGAACGATGTGTTTTTGAAATCTGCACAATGTGCGCACGGGATTCTCATTCCTTCTGCGTATGGGCTGAGTTTCTAAGCACGTTCTATCTGCATAACATGTGAAGTACATGCGGAACTGTATTCTGAAAAACTAATGCAGATTGCTAAGGTCGTATCCAAATCGTGTCACTCTTCGTTCTTGCTCGAACCCTGCCTGCGTTGGGCCCATCGGATGAGTTATGTCCCAGCGCAATACTCGGTGCGCCAGTAGATATGCTCGAACAGTGTAGGGATCCTGCAGTAGCGCCCTAGTTGTGTTATTTCCGATTAATTTATACTTAGAGGTACGGCCATTCCCTAACTGTTGCTCCCCGATACAACTAGTTTTACCAATTTCAGGGCAGATCGGCCGGCTGATTTTGAAGACGACAACCTCGCAGAAGGTGAAAAGGATGGTTGGTAGCTGATGAACTGAGATCGGCACCCACAGAACATCAAATTACTTCCGGACAAGCGAGTATCGGTGACGAATTACACTGCCTGGGCCTTCAAAGAATATTATATGTTAGAGTTGCCGACAACGGGGTAGAATTGACAATGCACGGAAGGTCGTAATCGACTAGTAGGATCGTTGACAGGGACGGCCGAGGAAAGAAATAAAGACAGAGACCAGGTAACACGTGCACATTGACGTGCTAGAATAACTCGGCGCGTCAGGCAAAATCATCTCTCGAAGATAGATCGAGTGGTCAAAAAGGCTTTTGGCACATTGGCCTTTATCAGCTAATATTGAGTAAAGAAGTTCGGAAGTTGCTTTGCTGCTATTAAGACGTTAGTGAGGCTACATTTTGTTGCAGGAAAAATGTTGTCAAGCTGGAAAGGGTTCAGACAAGATTTACGAGGATGTTGCCAAGACGAGAAGATCTGAGCTATAAGCAGAGTTTGAATAGGATGGAACTCTATTCCTTGGAGCGCAGAAGGATGTGGAGGGTTCTTATAGAAATGTATAAAATCATGAGTGGAATAGATCGGGAAGATGCATGGAGTAACCTGCCCAGAGTATAATCGATGATCAGACGACAATAGGTTCATGGTGAAGGAGGAAAAGATTAATACAAATCTGAGGGGTAACCTTTCCGCATGAAGGGTGGTGGATGTATGGAACAAGCTGCCGGGGGACGTAGTTGAAGCTGGGATTATCCTGACATTTAAGAAGCAGTTATACAGGCACATGGATAAGGTTTGGACCAAATACTGACAGGTGGGACTAATGTCGCTGGGCCATGTTAGCCGGTATGGGCAAGTTGGGCCCACGGGCCTATTTCCACACTGTATCACTCTATGACCATGAATCTTTAAACTCAAAAGGCTGGAGCAATTCAGTCGGTCAAGCACTACATCTGGAGAAAATGGAATAGGTGACGTTTCGGGTCGGAACACTTCTTCGTCGTATTGTGTGTCTATCTGTGGTATAAACCAGCATCTACACGACGCACAATATCCGCTTATTTATTCAAGAACTCTGTAATTTATTAAAAATTTGAACATCCGCTGTTCCTTCTTCCATCAAGTGCATTTTGGGGCACTTTGCTTTCCCCTATTTTACAAAGCATTAGAGACAGCATACATGGATTTCAGAAATACATAGTAAACACGTTTATTGGTCCGCAGATGATCACCCAGCCGAAGTGGCATCGATGGTGACATGAATGTTTTGATAGATACACAACACACGGGAGCAAACTACAAATCCATAACAACCTGTCACTGGAGATTAGGATAATTGTAACATTATTGCTTCACACACTATATTTATACCAGAGTTTGAGTTGGTTCACCGACAGTTCCAATCCGTGACTCAGTACAGCATCGACAGCTTTTCTCATTGTAACAGAATGCGTTGGTATCAGCTAAGGACGGTGGAATTGATTTATTATCCAATACTTGCTGCAATTGGAGTTTTCGGTAGGTCTTCGTGTGCACTGTGTGTCGGGTGAAAACTATGCTAAACCATACGTGTTTTGATCGTGGATGGAACAGAGAAAAACCAGTGACATTAAATGTTGGTGACAGAGGAGGAAGGTGGATGCACGGAGGGGAAATTGAGTTATCGTTCGATGCGATGATTGTTCCTCACTATTGTAGCATTATTATTCTCCATTCTTTTCTACCACAGAATTTATTCTATCATCACATGAGTGGTAGAGGCAAGAAGCGCAGAATAAAAAATAATATTTTTTCAAAAACGGCCAAAAAGTAAAGTGGGGATGTTTTTATTTTCTTATATTGGTGATGTCTGCTGTACTTTAAACAGCGAATGGTTAGAAATAACAAGCACCAGCTAAGGGGGGGGGGGGGGGGGGTGTATGGGGGGGGGGGTCGGGGTGCAGCGTTAGAAACGCACTCGTTCGGAAAACGACACTGAGATGGCATGGATCGACGGAACGAGTGCGGGAATCGGATTGAGAGATGTATTGAATGCCGCTTTAACGTCAGGCTCAGAAGGTACAGCAGTAAGTCCTCCTGTGCTTCCTGCGTGTTTTTCCTTTGTGTCCATTCCTGAATTACAAATAATTTAATTTGTTATTTTTCGTCTGCCATTGTTTCACAGACATCTGTCCCGTTTGTGCCGACTTGGTCTACGATGGATCAGAACGTACGTTCGTCCCTTCTTTATAAGAATCTAGAACAAAAATAGCACAGAGAAAATTTAGAAAAGGAGTTTTTACAATTCGTTCGAAAGAACATTATAGCGATTTGGCCGAGCACCATAATATCTTGGTGTTGGATACGGACGGTAGATTTGATTTCACAATTTCTGCTGCAATTGAATTTCTTGGTAAATCCTAGTGAGCACAATTTCTGGATGAACAGTATGCTCTACCCTGTAGGTTTTTATCATGGAAGATGCAGTGAAACATAGAGGGAAATAAAGTAATGGCGATGGGCGAGGAAGTTACTTACCGGGAGTGGAAACGAGTTAACGTTCGATGCCGATGATTGTTCCTCTGCTTTGGGGCATTATCGTTTTCAATTTCTTTATAACACAGAATTTATTCTCGTCAGCGCGAACAGAGATGCGAATTCAAACGTGACCTCACGAGCAGTCTGAGTGCTCTTCCCGCCGCGAAGCCGTGGTATTCGTTTGCATGTTGCGATTTCACCCACATCACCAGGATGTGCGGGCTCGTTAGCGCCGTGGTCTAAGTCAGTGGGAGTGCGGTAAATCAGAGTGTTTCTATGGTACTTTATTCTCTTGATTAAGCCTTATCTGGTTGTTTAAATTGTCCAAACCTCCTGTTTACAGTCTCCTTGTCGCTTCTCTGAATGTCATGTCGTCGACAAATTCAATGGTGAATTTCGGATAGGCGGGTGACCAATGTCCAAGCAAACAAATCAACGGCTGCACTGTCACGACCTCACAATTTGCAATCATAATCAATGGAAGTCCGGATTAACCCGTTCAGGCTCCATTCCGGAGAATCGTTGAATTTGATCTGTTATTTATCAGGCGATAAGTACATGTATATTTTGTTTTAATTCTCTTTCAGTGAACGTCGTGGCGATCGTGATACTGTGCCGAGGAAAGTGCGGTCTATCCAAATGCATCACTCGTTACCTACTGGCCATGTCAACGGCGGACCTCTCCGTTATTATGTGCAATGTAATTTTGTATCGCGTGGCCGAAATTTATTGGAGGCAATCTTTCTTAAACAACACTCATGTGTGCAGATTCGTGCACTTCCTGGCTCACGCGGCCGTAGACTGCTCTGTTTGGTTCACGGCCGCGTTTACATTTGATCGCTTTGTGGCCATAACCACGCAGCATCTAAAAACTAAATATTGCACCGAGAGAAACGCGATGTTGATTATTGTCACACTGAGCGTAGGCTTCTCTTTAAAGAACATCCCCTGGGCATTCGCATATGTTCCATACCGCGTACCAAATGTGCAGGATCGAGGATGCCTGATAGCATCACAATTCTACACCCAGACACCATGGATTGCATTTTCTTGGACTGAACAGTTGTTAACTCCAGTTATCCCATTTTGCTTGATTTTGTTGTTCAACGCGCTGACTATCAGGCGCGTTTTAGTGGCTAGCAAGGTCCGCAGGAATCTCCGGGATCTCGGTCATGGAGAGAAAGGAAAGGACGAAGAGACGAGAAACCGCAGACGGTCCATCGTTTTACTATTTGCAATCTCCATGAGTTTTATCCTGCTCTGGTCCGCAACGGTCGCACATTTTGCTTACTTTCGAATAGTGAGCGCTTTCAATCGTAGGAGTTTCATGGATCCCTTCCCAACATTTGAACAAATAGGGATAATGCTTCAGCTGCTGAGCTCCTGCACAAACACGGCCATTTACACCGTGACGCAAAGAAGGTTCAGGTTAGAGCTATTCCTTGCGCTCAAGTACCTCTGCAATCTCATGAGGAAATTGTTGAAAATGAGAGAAAGGCAGATGACACCAGACATTATTTTGTAACATAGAACGTCATCTCACGCAAAGTGTAGACTTTGTTTCATAAAACACTGTTGGGCTGAATGCAAAATAATGCAGGCTGATTCACTGAGAGAATAAATGTCTAAGTAAATGAAATAAAAAATGTTCACTGGCTACTTCATCTATGGATCTGCATTGAGTTCTTCTTTTGAAACCGTGTTCTTCAGCTACCTGGCCCCGGATGAGAACTGCCGCGAACGATGGACAGTGCGTTGTTGCTGGAATATCTTGTGTCCGCTGCGTTCCAGCGACAGTCCCATCCATACGCGAACTTGTATTCCCATCGCACACTTTATTTTCATGTCAATTACGTTTTGCTCCAAGATATTTAGAGACCGTGGCGTTTTTTATTCGATCGAGTCTCCGCTTCTGCCATACATTGCTGTACCTTACAATCTCCCTTTCCGCCCTCGAGATTTTTATTAAATCGTTTTCCGACGCCAACGTCCGCAATGATATCTCCTCAAGAGACGTCTCACGTTTTTATCTTCTGTCGTAAATTATTCCCTGTGTTATGTTTGCACCACAACGGACTTACTTTACCACCCATAAATGTTAACGGCGAATATTTCCGCAGGAAAATCAATATTATTAAGTTTCAAAGAGCAAGTCTTTATTTGAAAATATGACGAGAAATGTATCCAGTGGCGGTATTATTGTGATATGTTTCAGGACAAAGGGGGGAGGTTAAATTGAGAACTGTTTACATTTCCTCGGTCGGTTATATTAGAAATATTAATTCGCGGTCGGTTACGATTGTGCCTCCATCGCGAGCACGATGATTGAAACATTGATGTGATTAGAATTTACCTTCTCGTTGAACAGGTAACACACCACTTAGTTGATCGCATGCTGAGCATGGAGTTGGTAGCGCTGCACGGAAATATGAAAACATAACCCTGATGGAAACGCGACGAGTACATGATTCGGAGGAGACAGGTAATGACGTGGACGACGAAGCTCTTTGGAAATACGTCCCATAGAAATACTTGTATACAAGGGGAAAATAGTGTAAATAGTGTACACGTCAAACATGTGCTGACATCCAATGGGTTCACGGCTATCTTGAGATGGCGATTTCTTTACTCCCGTCAACAACTTCACTGAAAAATTTCCCATCAATCTGGATAATGAATGGACACTATTCCGGTATAAAATGCCATATGGGATGGGGATAGGTGGGGAGGTGGGTGGGTGGGGTGGGGAGAGAGATTTCCATCTGTGGCCCACGATATGTGCACATTAATCCAAGAGACCTGCATCTCCGTGGCAATACTGCGGCTCTGCATTCCATTTGCCATCATCGTCCACTTAAAACGTTTGTAACTGTCAATTGTTTATTGATCTCCATGTGTTCGCATGCAGTTTAGAAACTTTAATTGTGATACCACCGTCGAATTCCAGTTTTTGCCATATTTTAGTTTTGCATTTAATAGGCGGCCTGCACACGTATATGTGGAAAGGGATTAGATGCAGGTTAGAAAACTCTGTCATAACAATTAAGAACACAAATGTGCAGAGAGCTGCGAATGAACATATTTCAAAATGAGATGTCAATGACAATAGAGCATAGAATGATGGAGCACATGAATTTGGTTTGCAAAGTTCTGATAGAGAGAGGCAGAGGAGATGCAGGGAGCATGTTTCCGTGAGCCGCCGCCTCTAGAACCAAGGGAGTGAGGCACTGGATTAGGGGACACTATCCTGGAATCAAATATAGAATAACGTTTTTACTGAGTTGGCAGGGTGTATCTCTAACACGAACAAACTTGGAGGCCCTAATATGGAAATATGGACAGAAGGATTATATACATATCAATACATAATAACCTGTGAAATATGTCGCTTCATCATCAGTGTATTATCACACTAAGCAGTAGCAAACACTCTAAAAGATATTGTATTTATCGTATCCGTTTCTCCCGTCTATCTTCGCAACAGAGACTGTGGATGCTGGAGAGTCCACCACACTGGAGTTTGAATAGGTTCGCATCGAAATGGGGCACCCATGTTTCTTGTTCACTCGCTGCCTTTACCAGGGCAGTGTTCAAAGAGATATGTCCATCAGACCACTGCCAGCGGAGTGAGTGGAGCACAATGCTCCTGTGTTGCTGCATCGGTATCCAGTCGTAGTGCATTCTTCCCATAAACGTTAACTTGCGGCCATCCCACAATTGGCGCTTCCAGATCCCACGAGTCATTACTTGTTTCAGTCAGATCTGTGATTTCATACACTGGGAAGATGTAATATTTGCAGGTTAGGTGGTGAATACAACTCGTCTAGTGGAGGTCAAGATGCTTTCTTACAAATAAATAAATAAATAAATAGTCTTGGTCAAGAATTATATTGATATGGCTCTGAAGTAAAGAAATCGATTAAAAGTGCCGACGATCGGAATTGCGTTGAATGACGTAATCTGAAGGCAGCGTCTATGTTAGGGACGGCCCAGTAAAGGGCAAAGCAGTAAAACCCGGTAAAACGTGCATTTGAGTAAAACACAAAGTGCTGGAGCAACTCAACGGATCAGGAAGCAAATCTGGATAAAATAAATAAACGACGCATTGATTGGAGTGTTTGTTCGGACGTCGCTTGTCCATTCCCCCAAAGAGGCTACTGGACCAGCTGAGCTATTCCAACTGTTTGTGTTTCACTCAGATTCTGGCATCTGCAATTCCGTGTGGAAACACGTGCACTTAGGCATTTTCTTTTCCACATTCACAATGCCTGCTTGGAGGTTGACGCAGAATACTATAATTTATAAAATAGATATAAAACCCAGCAGGTGGTGCCGAACAATGGGTGCCTCTGTCTGTCTCGTCTTTTTCCTCTTTGTTGTTTATAGTCTGATGTGTATGTTATGTCTTGTTGCTTTTTTTTGGTGTGATTGTATGGAAAAATCAATGTCTTTGGACGTTTTTACATACTTGGCATGTAAATTGATTACGATTACGATTAGATTGTTCCATAGAGTAGCAATGTTACAAAATGTTGAGATTTTAAAAATCAAGTCTGCAATTTATCCCATCAGATAAAGCACAGAAATAAGTTTAATTTGACACCTAATTCACTTTCATATCTTCAGTATTAAAAAAGGTTATGGCCATTTTCATACTCGGAAATTAGCATCTTGTTCCCAATTGATTTTCCATTGACTTAACACAAAAGCTGTGATCGAGGATAGTGAAATGGCCATAATTTTCTTAAAAATTAAGAGAACTGAAAGAAATGTTCAGTTATTATAGATTGAAGCATTCTGAAACAAATATGAAACAATTTTACTTGGATGACCTGAAATTAAAGCATATAATTAGTTAGTTACCCAATTGTAGCTAATTCCAAACTTCAATTACTAGAACTAAACATCTATCCATTTCTTAAGAAAAGATTAACATTTTTTAAATAGCCTAAGTATCCAAATAGCATTCACAAAGAATTCACAATAAAACATGATTTTTAAATCTCATTGACATTAATTTATAGGCCAAATGGAAGGAAATTAGCGTTCAATTGCTGTAAATTAATGGCCATTTAAATCAGCATTCGAGTGGGGTCCTGTGGAACTCTGTGGCTCGCGCTGGTTTAGAACGTTCCCATTGCGGTAGATTTGTACCCCGATATGCCCAGAAAAATACTGCGGGATTTAATGGGGCCCCAAATTAGCTACTCGCAACATTAAACTTTGTATAAAGGGATCTTAAGAAGCCCTTTTTAATGTAAAAATAAACAACCTATCTTCCGTTATCCGCTGTATGAGATCCGTCCCGTTGTCGGCGGTCGCGTGTTTAGAAGATAATTTTTAACTTACTATAACAACTAAATTAACCAATATAGTTTTAAAATAGCTCCGGCGAATCAACGTCCCAGCGATTTTTCGTCAGCAACTAGGCTGGCTGAACAACCTCGATTTTAATAGCCTAGGGAAAATCACGTTTTAAACCCGCCCCCCTCTCAAAGGCGCCAAAATCACGCACACGGGCTTGGACAGATCTGCAGCGACGCTGAAGGTAAGTTTTGCAACATACCTACATAGAGGTTCAACTAACCGATGTACTCTTCATGGTTACATGCATGAAAATATTTGAAAACCACAAGAGTGAAAACTTCAAATCCAAACCAACACGTGAGTGGTGTCATTAGATATAAGGTTAATGTCCCAGCCATGCTTCAGTTGCACTATAATTAGCCCAAGTCTGAGATGGTTCGGCAACAGTTGCAATCACCGTCATA
The DNA here is from genome assembly GCF_010909765.2 of Amblyraja radiata. Classification (NCBI taxonomy): domain Eukaryota; kingdom Metazoa; phylum Chordata; class Chondrichthyes; order Rajiformes; family Rajidae; genus Amblyraja; species Amblyraja radiata. The sequence goes on from NC_045960.1 coordinate 2,711,131, forward strand.
CAATCACACAGCATCGACACCATTTGACCTCGCAACAGAATGCGTTGGTATGCGATACGGAACGTAGAATCGTTGTATTATCCAATTATTGCTGCAATTGGGGTTTTGGTGGGTCTTCGAGAGCACAATAGGTCGAATGAACATCATGCCATACCGTGCGCGACTTGGTCGTGAGTGTAGCAGAGAAATATAAAGGGAAATAAAATGTTGGCGATGGGAGAGCAAGGTATATCCGCGGGGGTGGAAATTAGTTAACATTCGACGTCGATGATTGTTCCTCAGTATTATGGTATTATCACCTTCAATTTCTTTCCAACATTAAAATTATACTCTCGCATCGCATGAGTGGACGAAATGTGTAGGTATGAACTGCAGATGCTGATTTAAACCGAAGACAGATACAAGATGCCGGCGTACATCTGTGGGACAGGCAGCATCTCTGTTTCACCATCTTCCTGATGTACTAGCCAGAGGATCTGGAGTGACAGAGGAAATGAAATAAGACCACATTATGCAGGAAATGGAGTTGGGTAGATTGCTGGGACTGAAGGCTGATAAATCCCCAGGCCTGATGGCCTGTATCACGGGGTACTTAAGGAAATGGTTCAATAAATCGTGGACGTATTGGTGATCATTTTCCAATATTCTATAAATTCCGGATCAGCTCCTGTGGACTGGAGGGTAGCCAAAGTTATCCCACTTTTTAAGAAAGGCGGGGGAGAGAATGCAGGGAATTATAGACCAGCTAGCCTGACATCGGTGGTGGGGAAGTTGCCGGAGTCAATTATAAAAGATGAAATAATGGCACATTTGGATAGCAATAACAGGATCGGTCTGTCAGCATGGATTTACGAAGGGAAATAATGCATGACTAATCTTCTGGAATTTTTTGTGGATGTAACAAGGAAAATGGACAAGGGAGAGCCAGTGGTGGTAGTATACCTAGACTTTCGGGATGCTTTTGATTAGCTCCCACATAAGAAATTTGTGGGCATAATTAGGGCACTTGATATTTGGGGATGAGTGCTGATAAGGATCGAAAATTGGTTGGCAGACAGGAAACAAAGAGTAGGGATTAACGGGTCCCTTTCCGAATGGCAGGCCGTGACTAATGAATGGGGTACCGCAAGGCTCGGTGCTGGGCCGCAACCTTTTACGATATATATTAATGATTTAGATAAAGGGGTTACAAGTAACATTAGCAAATTTGCAGATGACACGAAGCTGGGTGGCACTGTGGACTGTGAGGAGTAAGCTATGAGAATGCAGGGTGACTTGTACAGGTTGGGTGAGTGGACAGATGCATGGCAGATGCAGTTTAATGTGGATATATGTGAGGTTATCCACTTTGGTAGCTCAGTACATAGGACATACACTAATGTCAGCATGTGTTTGTTTCATTGGATGTCACATTGTCAAAGACTACTATTCAGATGCAAGTCTGATCAACTGTCAGTAGCAACAAATGTTTGGTTATAACTACAGCATGAATTCCAGGCAAGTTTATTCATGTCCTCACTCATCTGCGTTGGCTCCCTGCAAGTCACAGGATAATAATCAAAAAAGGAAGTGTGGATTAACTTTTCTCATGCTAGACCAGACACATTGCGGTCCGCCTTGGCCTACCCGATCTTCCAGTTGCCCAACACCTTTACTCTCCTTTCCATTCCTGACAGACATTTCTGTCCTGGGTCTCTTCCATTGTCAGTGAGGCCAAATGCAAATTGGAGGAACAGCACCTCATATTTCGCTTGGGCAGCTTACAACCCAGCGATATGGATATTGATTTGTCCAACTTCAAGTAACCCTTGCATCCCCTCTTTCTCCATCCCTCCCCGACCCTAGTCACCGTCGTCCTGCTGCCTTTCACTGAATCACCCGTCATCACCTTCACTCCTCAGTCTCCTACGATTCAAGGAATAAAATCTTAGCCTTCCCAACCACTCCCGATAACTCAGTCCCTCCAGTCCTGGCAACGTCCTCGTAATCTTCTGTGCATTCTTTCAAATTTAATATAGGCTGTGGGCCGAGGAGCTTTATTCCAGTGTTTCGTGACACAAGTCACATAACTACAAGAAATTTTCACATATTGTGTACAAAATATATATAAATCACCCCTGAAACTCGTCATGAACAAGACTTGCACATTTTTATTAAATTAGAGAAAAACCGGAAAATGTCGGATATTTTTAGTCCAATCAAAGCACGTTTAACATTGAGTTGTCTGCCAGTTGGCCAATCACGTGCTTTGTTTCAGGCTAGCACACATCATAGCTGAGAGGGCTTCACTGATGCCTGTTTTACTGGAGATTCCGATGAAGGTTCTTTGTCGTGGAAACTTGCAGCAGGGTAATTGCATTTAGTGAGAAAAGCATTAAGAAGTCCGAAAATGTGCAGCTAAGTGGATAGAAATGGAAGAAAGTCTTGAAAGCAAAGTCCCTGCTGAGTTGCTGCAGTCAAACTTTGTGAATCAACGAACTGAAAGGTAAGATCCAAAGTCTGAATTTATGAAAAGTAATCTGTATGGACTTTAATTAATTTAATTGCACCCTTTATAATGTGAAAAAATGAGATTTGGAGGCTGTACATGCATTCATTCACTCATAGAAACATAGAAACATAGAAATTAGGTGCAGGAGTAGGCCATTCGGCCCCTCGAGCCTGCACCGCCATTCAATATGATCATGGCTGATCATCCAACTCAGTATCCCGTACCTGCCTTCTCTCCATAACCTCTGATCCCCTTAGCCACAAGGGCCACATCTAACTCCCTCTTAAATATAGCAAATGAACTGGCCTCGACTACCCTCTGTGGCAGAGAGTTCCAGAGATTCACCACACTCTGTGTGAAAAAAGTTCTTCTCATCTCGGTTTTAAAGGAATTCCCCCTTATCCTTAAGCTGTGACCCCTTGTCCTGGACTTCCCCAACATCGGGAGCAATCTTCCTGCATCTAGCCTGTCCAACCCCTTAAGAATTTTATAAGTTTCTATAAGATCCCCTCTCAATCGCCTAAATTCTAGAGAGTATAAACCAAATCTATCCAGTCTTTCTTCATAAGACAGTCCTGACATCCCAGGAATCAGTCTGGTGAACCTTCTCTGCACTCCCTCTATGGCTATAATGTCCTTCCTCAGATTTGGAGACCAAAACTGTACGCAATACTCCAGGTGTGGTCTCACCAAGACCCTGTACAACTGCAGTAGAACCTCCCTGCTCCTATACTCAAATCCTTTTGCTATGAAAGCTAACAAACCATTCGCTTTCTTCACTGCCTGCTGCACCTGCATGCCTACTTTCAATGACTGGTGTACCATGACACCCAGGTCTCGCTGCATCTCCCCTTTTCCTAGTCGGCCACCATTTAGATAATAGTCTGCGTTCCTGTTTTTCCCACCAAAATGAATAACCTCACATTTATCCACATTATACTGCATCTGCCAAACATTTGCCCACTCACCCAGCCTATCCAAGTCACCTTGCAGTCTCCTAGCATCCTCCTCACAGCTAACACTGCCCCCCAGCTTAGTGTCATCCGCAAACTTGGAGATATTGCCTTCAATTCCCTCATCCAGATCATTAATATATATTGTAAATAGCTGGGGTCCCAGCACTGAGCCTTGCGGTACCCCACTAGTCACTGCCTGCCATTGTGAAAAGGACCCGTTTACTCCCACTCTCTGCTTCCTGTTTGCCAGCCAGTTCTCTATCCACATCAATACTGAACCCCCAATGCCGTGTGCTTTAAGTTTGTATACTAATCTCTTATGTGGGACCTTGTCGAAAGCCTTCTGGACGTCCAGATACACCACATCCACTGGTTCTCCCCTATCCACGCTACAAGTTACATCCTCGAAAAATTCTACAAGATTCGTCAAACATGATTTACCTTTTGTAAATCCATGCTGACTTTGTCCAATGATTTCACCACTTTCCAAATGTGCTGCTATCCCATCTTTAATAACTGACTCTAGCAGTTTCCCCACTACCGATGTTAGACTAACTGTCTGTAATTCCCCGTTTTCTCTCTCCCTCCCTTCTTAAAAGGTGGGGTTACGTTTGCTACCCGCCAATCCTCATGAACTATTCCAGAATCTAAAGAGTTTTGAAAGATTATTACTAATGCATCCACTATTTCTGGAGCACTTAAGTACTCTGGGATGCAGCCTATCTGGCCCTGGGGATTTTTCGGCCTTTAATCCATTCAATTTACCCAACACCACTTCCCGGCTAACCTGGATTTCACTCAATTCCTCCAACTCCTTTGACCCGCGGTCCCCTGCTATTTCCGGCAGATTATTTATGTCTTCCTTAGTGAAGACGGAACCAAAGTAGTTATTCAATTCGTCCGCCATATCCTTGTTCCCCATGATCAACTCACCTGTTTCTGACTGCAAGGGACCTACATTTGTTTTAACTAATCTCTTTCTTTTCACATATCTATAAATACTTTTGCAGTCAGTTTTTATGTTCCCTGCCAGTTTTCTTTCATAATCTATTTTTCCTTTCCTAATTAAGCCCTTTGTCCTCCTCTGCTGGTCTCTGAATTTCTCCCAGTCCTCCGGTATGCTGGTTTTTCTGGCTAATTTGTACGCATCATCCTTCGCTTTGATACTATCCCTGATTTCCCTTGTTATCCACGGATGCACTACCTTCCCTGATTTATTCTTTTGCAAAACTGGAATGAACAATTTTTGTAGTTCATCCATGCAGTCTTTAAATGTCTTCCATTGCATAGCCACCGTCAACCCTTTTAGAATTAATTGCCAGTCAATCTTGGCCAATTCACGTCTCATACCCTCAAAGTTACCTTTCTTTAAGTTCAGAACCATTGTTTCTGAATTAACAATGTCACTCTCCATCCTAATGAAGAACTCAACCATATTATGGTCACTCTTGCCCAAGGGGGCACGTACAACAAGACTGCTAACTAACCCTTCCTCATTACTCAATACCCAGTCTAAAATAGCCTGCTCTCTCGTTGGTTCTTCTACATGTTGATTTAGATAACTATCCTGCATACATTCCAAGAAATCCTCTTCCTCAGCACCCCTGCCAATTAGATTCACCCAATCTATATGTAGATTGAAGTCACCCATTATAACTGTTTTGCCTTTGTCACACGCATTTCTAATTTCCTGTTTGATACCATCTCCAACTTCACTACTATTGTTAGGTGGCCTGTACACAACACCCACCAGCGTGTTCTGCCCCTTAGTGTTTCGCAGCTCTACCCATACCGATTCCACATCCTCCAAACTAATGTCCTTCCTTTCCATTGCGTTAATCTCCTCTCTAATCAGCAACGCTACCCCACCTCCTTTTCCTTTCTCTCTATCCCTCCTGAATATTGAATATCCCTGGATGTTCAGCTCCCAGCCTTCATTCACTCACTCATTCATCCTTCATTCCTTCATTCACCTCATTCATTCCTACATTCATTCAATTCACTCACTCAATCACTCACTCACTCACTACACTCACTCACTCACTCACTCACTCACCTCACTCACTCACTCACTCACTCACTCACTCACTCACTCACTCACTCACTCACCACTCACTCACTCACTCACTCACTCACTCACTCACTCACTCACTCACTCACTCACTCACTCACCACTCACTCACTCACATTCACTCACTCATTCACTCATTCATTCACTCATTCAATCACTCATTCATTCACTCACTCATCATTCATTCATTCATTCATTCATTCATTTCATTCATTCATTCATTCATTCATCATTCACGTCATTCAATTATTCATTCATTCATGAGTTGAGGGCCTAAACTATATGTATCAATAACAAGGTAAATTAAACATTTTCACTAATACCAGCTTGTTGTAGAGTAATAAGTCTTAATCATCTAATCTCGGAGCTGCCTGCCTATTATTATTATATTATTATATATATATTATATTATTTATACCTATATTACTATCTGGAATACATATAGGTATATTAATATATTATATTATTATATTATATTATTATACCTATATTGCTATCTGGAATACATATAGGTATAATGATATATAGTTTAAATGGACTGCAACACGGAAATAGGCTGCCCATCGTAGATGGCGCTTACTTTCCCGATCTCATTTTACAATTAGTTTAATTGATTAATGTGCAACTTTCGGCAATGACGAGTTATGACTTCCTTCTCAATTATATTTCATCTAAATCTGTGGAAAAGGTCATGTAGTTTGGTGACTTGGGTCACGAAAACTGATTTCTAGACACATTTTTGATGCTCGGCCCACAGCCTAGTAGAATTGTGGTATTATCCAATTCTTCCTGCAATTGGTGTTTTTGGTGGGTCTTCGTGAGCACAATACGTAGATTGAACAACATGCCATACCATGCGTGATTTGATCGTGGGCGTAGCAGATAAATATAAAGGGAAAGAAAACGTTGGCGATGGGAGAGCAAGGTATATCCGCGGGGATGGAAATTAGTTAACTTTCGACCTCGATTATTGCTCCTCAGTATTATGGTATTATCACCTTCAATTTCTTTCCAACAGTAAAATTATACTCTCTCATCGCAGGAGTGGACGAAATGTGTAGGTATGAAATGCAGAAGCTGATTTAAACCGAAGACAGATACAAATGATGGAGTACATCATTGGGACAGGCAGCATCTCTGTTTCAGCATCTTCCTGATGTACGAGCCAGAAGATCTGGAGTGACGGAGAAACTGAAGGAAATCGACATTAGACAGGACATGGTGTTGGGTAGACTGATGGGACTGAAGGTTGATAAATCCCTAGGGGCCTGATGGTCTGCATCCCAAGGTACTTAAGGAGGTGGTTCTAGAAATCGTGGACACATCGGTGATCATTTTCCAATGTTCTATAGTTTCAGGAGCAGTTCCTGTGGACTGGACTGTAGCTAATGTTATCCCACATTTGAAGAATGACGGGAGAGAAAAAAACAGGGAATTATAGACCAGTTGGCCAGTTAGCCTAGGTGGGGAAGATGCTGGAGTCATTCATAAAAGATTAAATAGCGACACATTTGAATAGCAGTAACACTGCAATATTGCAGGCAGTGAAGAAAGCGAATGACATGTAGCGTCTATAACAAGAGGTGTTGAGTATTGGAGCAAATAGGTCCTTCTGCAGTTGTACAGGACCCTAGTGAGACCACACCTGGAGTACTGATAACATATAAGATTACTGCACGCTGGAGGCAGGAAACATGTTCCCGATGCTGGGGGAGTCGACAAGCAGGGGCCACAGTTTAAGAATAAGGGGTAAGTCATTGAGAACGGAGATGAGGAAACACTTTTTCACACAGAGAGTTGTGAATCTATCGAATACTCTGCCTCACAGGGCGGTGGAGGCCGGTTCTCCGGAAACTTTCAAGAGAGAGCTAGATAGCGCTCTTGAAGATAGCGGAATCAGGGGATATGGGGAGAAGGCAGGAACGGGGTACTGATTGTGGATGATCAGCCATGATCAACTTGAATGGCGGTGCTGGCTTGAAGGGCCGAATGTCCTGCTCCTGCACCCATTGTCTATTGTCTCTTGTCCATTGTCTATACCCAAAACCTCACCCCTTCGATCTTTCCGGAGATGCTTGCTGCCTGTCCCACTGAGTTACACCAATAATTTGTGTCTATCCTCGCATGTGGAAGTCCTTTACATGCTCGTACGAAGCTTTTCAAAAAGGGGGGGCTTGGCAGGATTACAAAAATTGTATGTAAAGTAAGTGTGCGTAGCGCATATCACAAGCGCAAAGCTCGAAGTCCCTTGCGGCCGGTGTGCATGGCCCGCTTAAGAGCCCTGGAAGCTATGGGGGTTCAGATGCTCTCTGATGCATTCTGCGACTTATTTTGGAGCATTTTTGCACCAAATTTATCACCAATATTTCAGAAATAATTTTGGTTGAATCAAGAGTAATGAGTCGGTGGAATAGGATTATTAGCGTTATTAATTGTATACATTTTTTAAAAATCAAGATTTGAAGTTGTCCTTGTTCTAATAATCAAGTTGTACTGTTGTAAAATGTTATGTAAAATGTTAAAAAGGAGCAAGCAAAAACTGCAAATAAAATACAGTAATGTTTTGCAGTAAATAAAACCTTTTTTTAGAAAATGTTTTGTGTGTTGATTTGATTCCTTGTTACTATTCGACTGTGTTAGTGTGTGCAGTGCATCTTTAATTGTCCTCCTGACCTATCAACTTCACCACATCAATTTCAACATGGAATAGTGATGTGAATACAACATTTAGTTCGACTTCTATTTCCATCATGAAAATTGAAGTCAAACTAAATGGTGCATTTACATTACTAGTCAAGTCAAGTCAAGTCACATTTATTTATATGGAACATTTAAAAAAATAACTCTCGTTGGCCAAAGTGCTTTACATTTGTTATAAGAATAGTATAAACAAACAAACTACATGCATATATACATATAACCCTCGCTCAGTGGACGTCAGGAAAGGCTTGGGAGTATAGATACGATTTTAGTCTTGACTTAAAGGAGTCGATGGAGGGGGCAGTTCTGATGGGAAGGGGGCTGCTCTTCCACAGTCTAGGAGCTGCAACCGCAAAGGCGCGGTCGCCCCTAAGCTTATGCCTAGACCGCGGGATGTTCAGCAGCCCCAAGTCGGCCGATCTGAGGGACCTGGATGTGGAGTGGTGGGTGAGAAGTCTTTTAATGTAGGAGGGGGCAAGCCCATTGAGGGCTTTGTAGACATAGAGGAGGGTCTTGGAATGTATACGGAACCGCACAGGGAGCCACTGGAGAGAGGCCAGGATCGGGGTGATGTCGTCCCTTTTTCGGTGCCCGTCAGGAGTCTCGCTGCGACGTTTTTGACCAGTTGCAGGCGGGACAGGGAAGATTGGCTGATGCCAGTGTAAAGAGAGTTGCAGTAATCTAAGCGGGAGGAGATAAATGTGTGGATGATCTTTTCGAGGTCATCAAAGTGGAGGAATTGTTTTATTTTAGCTATCGTCCGAAGCTGAAAGAAGCTAGCTTTTACCACGGCATTGACTTGTTTGTCAAATTTCAGTGCTGAGCCAATTATCACGCCGAGGTTTTTGACGTGAGGTTTGAGTAGTGGGGTAAGGCTTCCAAGACTGCCTGCTATTATTTTGATTCAGTGTCGAGGGGCCGAGAAGGATGCCCTCAGACTTACTCTCATTTAGTTCGAGGAAGTTCTGGGCCATCCAACACTTTATATCCTCGAGGCAGCAGGTAAGGGCTATAGGGCTTCAGGGGGAGATAGAGTTGTGTATCGTCTGCGTAGCAATGGAAGGAAATGCCGTGCCTTTCAATGATTTGGCCTAAGGGGAGCATATACAGGGAGAAGAGAATGGGGCCAAGGATGGAACCTTGTGCAACCCCACAGCAGAGATTAGCAGGGGAGGAGAAAGAGTTGCCCATGTTAGTCGAGAAACTCCTACCTTTGAGGTAAGAGATGAACCATCTCAGGGCAGTGCCATCAATACCAACCCCGTACCGGAGACGGTTAATTAGGATGGTGCAGAATATTTGCAGAAAATGTATTGGTTGTAAAATATTTGCAAAATAGTTTGTCTTGTCTTTTAAAATGGTTTCAGAAAATGTATTGGTTGTAAAATGTTTGCAAAATTGTTTGTCTTGGCTTTTAAAATGGTTGCAGAAAATGTATTGGTTGTAAAATGTTTGCAAAATTGTTTGTCTTGACATTTAATATGGTTGCTAATAATGTATTGGTTGTATAATGTTTGCATAATTGTTTGTCTTGGCTTACAAAAAATGTTTTCAGAAAATCTATTGGTTGTAAAATGTTTGCAAAATAGTTTGTCTTAGCTTTTAAAATGGTTACAGAAAATGTATTGGTTGCAAAATGTTTGCAAAATTGTTTGTCTTGACTTTCGATAAAATGGTTGCAGAAAATGTATTGGTTGTAAAATGTTTGCAAAATTGTTTGTCTTGCTTCTAATAGATGTTTTTAGAAAATTTATTGGTTGTAAATGTTTGCAAAACTGTTTGTCTTGGTTTTAAAATTGTTGCAACAGTTTTCCGATGGATAAAGCGTGAATAAACATTTTATTAGATCAGGGCTGTGTTTAATTGTTAAATTGGCGCTCATTCCGTGACCCGCTTAGTGGCAAGATGGCGCAGAGTGCGTCATTTCCGGTTCGCGGCAAGATGGCGCAGAGTGCGTCATTTCCGGTTCGTGGCAAGATGGCGCAGAGTGCGTCATTTCCAGTTCGTGGCAAGATGGCGCTGCGTGCAGAAGGCACAGAGTGACGACTTCGTTGAATAATTCAAGGGAGCTTAACGCTCTGTCCATTGTGAGTGTGTTTGTTGGACGTTATTTAAAGCACACTTTTGCTTCAGCAGCAGCCCCTATAGAGGCTTTAATCGTTTGAATCATTCGGTTTACACACTGTGCGTTTACCACGTTCTGAAGTTACTTGCCATTTTAGTATTGTTTGTGTCTGAGTGTGTGTGTGTGTGCGTGCGTGCGTGCGTGCGTGCGTGCGTGCGTGCGTGTGTGCGCGCGTGTGTGTGTGTGTGTGTGTGTGTGTGTGCGCGCGCGCGTGCGAGATGGAGGAAGCAAGAGGATCACGGCTATCTGAGCTGTGAACAACACTGAACGCATGTCTACTCAACGGCGAGTCCCCATAATGTGGTTGTGAAATGTTTGCAAAATTGCTTGACCTGCTTCTAAAAAAATGTTTTAAGGAAATGTATTGGTTGTAGAATGTTTGCAAAATTGTTTGTCTTGGCTTTAACAATTGTTGCAGAAAATGCATTGGTTATAAAATGTTTGCAAAATTGTTTGTCTTGGCTTTTAAAAACATGTTTTCAGAACATGTTTTGTTTGTAAAATATTTGCAAAATTGTTTGGCTTGGCTTTTAATATTATTGCAGGAATTGTATTGATTGTAAAAGGTTTGCAAAATTGTCTTGGATTTTAGAAAATGGTTGCAGAAAATGTATTGGTTGTAAAATGTTTGCAAAATTGTCTTGGATTTTAGAAAATGGTTGCAGAAATTGTATTGGTTGTAAAATGTTTGCAAAATGGTTTGTCTTGCTTCTAAAAAAACGTTTTCAGAAAATCTATTGGTTGTGAAATGTTTGCCAAATTGTTTGTCTTGGCTTTTAAAATGGTTGCAGAAAATGTACTGGTTGTAAAATGTTTGTGTGAGAGAGCCTGTGTGTGTGCGCGTCTGTGTGTGTGTATGCGCGTCTCTGTGTGTGTGTATGCGCGTCTGTGTGTGTGTGTGTGTTTTGCTTCAACATCAGCCTCCGCAGGAGGTTTTAAACTTTTGAATCATTCAGTTTACACACTGTATGTTTACCACGTTCTGAAGTTTCTTGGCATTTTAGTATTAAGTGTGTGTGTGTGTGTGTGTGTGTGTGTGTGTGTGTGTGCGTGTGCGTGTGATTCCGTGTGTGTGTGGTCTTGGCTTTTAATAAAATGGTTACAGAAAATACATCGGTTGTAAAATGTTTGCAAAATTGTTTGCCTTGCTTCTACAAAATATTTTCAGAAAATGTCTTAGTTGTAAAATGTTTGCAAAATTGTTTGGTTTTGAAATGGTTGAAATAGTTTATTTCCGTTCGTGGCATAATGGCGCTGAGTGCGTCATTTCCGGTTCGTGGCAAGTTGGCGCTGAGTGCAGAAGGCACAGAGTGACAACGTCGTTGAATAATTTAACTTATGATTTCATAAATCGACCTCTCTAAATTGATCAATTATTTCCTCAGATTTTTTATAAAGTTGTTCACAAAACGGACTGTTTTTCTTAAATCAAACTCCTGCGGCAGCTGCGGACGTCACAATGCCCTTGCTCGCGTCATAGCCCCTCCCTCTCGATTAAAGCAGATGCTCTCAACGCGCAGGCGCACCGTCCACTACTCCCCTCCCCCATGCAATCTCATGAGGAAATTGCCCCACCCCAGTAATATTTTCGCCTCCCGCTGTGCTGCGGACCTGCGGGCGATGGTAAGTGCCGCGGCTGTTTAAGCCGCGCCGGGCGATGTAAGCCCCCGCTCCGAGTCATTTAAACCATTCGATTGCGGCACGAGAAGTTGCCGTTGCGCGAGCTCCGAAAAGCGGTCTCCCACCAGGGACATGCGAGCTCCCGATGTTCCTGCCCACTGGGCCTGAAGCCGGAGCCTCCTAAGCGCCGAAGTCGGGTTGCAGCCGCGTGCCACCACAGCTCTCCCCGCTCCGAAGTCGGCCAGCTCCGCAATGGCGAGTCCGCAGGCTCTGCGACTGGAGCCATCAGGTTGGTTCCGGTTGGATGCCGCCGCCGGCTCCACGATGTTAGGCCCAACGACACCGGAGACCAGACAGGGAAAAAGTCGGTTCCCCGGACAGGGAAGAGATTAACCCCCCCCCCCCCCCCTCCACCCCCCACATATACAAAGCTAAAAAATAATAAAAATTAGAACCAAAAAACATACATCTAACGGGACAATGTTTTTAAAAAAAAGACGGACGGACTGCAGTCGAGCCGCTGCCGTTAGGCGCCTCCACTTTGCAGGGCCCTAGTGAGACCACACCTGGAGCATTGTGTGCAGTTTTGCTCTCCAAATTTGAGGGAGCACATTATTGCTATTGAGGGAGGGCAGCGTAGGTTCACAAGGTTAATTTCCGGGATGGCGGGACTGTCATATGCTGAGAGAATGCAGCGGATAGGCTTGTATACTATAGAATTTAGAAGAATGAGAGGGGATCTTATTGAAACGCCGGGACCAAGTCTACTTACCAATCTCCAACTACTTATATGTTCAAGAAGGAACTGCAGATGCCGGAGAATCGAAGGGAGACAAAATTGCTGGAGAAACTCAGCGGGTGCGGCTGCATCTATGGAGCGAAGGAAAGAGGCAACGTTTCGGGCCGGACCCCTTCTTCAGACTACTTCATATTGTTTGCTGGAATGGAGAATTATGATGTTCAGTTATGAAGATTCAGCCTCAGGAACGGTTAACACAATTGCTCTCAGTGAAAGAAATTCAACGTTGGATATAATGAAAGTGTTAACCTTTCCTGAGGTTAAATCTTCATAGAAACATAGAAACATAGAAATTAGGTGCAGGAGTAGGCCATTCGGCCCTTCGAGCCTGCACCGCCATTCAATATGATAGAAACATAGAACCATAGAAATTAGCTGCAGGAGTAGGCCATTAGGCCCTTCGAGCCCGCACCGCCATTCAATATGATCATGGCTGATCATCCAACTCAGTATCCCGTACCTGCCATCTCTCCATACCCTCTGATCTCCTTAGCCACAAGGGCCACATCTAACTCCCTCTTAAATATAGCCAATGAACTGGCCTCGACTACCCTCTGTGGCAGAGAGTTCCAGAGATTCACCACTCTCTGTGTGAAAAAAGTTCTACTCATCTCGGTTTTAAAGGATTTCCCCCTTATCCTTAAGCTGTGACCCCTTGTCCTGGACTTCCCCAACATCGGGAGAAATCTTCCTGCATCTAGCCTGTCCAACCCCTTAAGAATTTTATAAGTTTCTATAAGATCCCCTCTCAATCTCCTAAATTCTAGAGAGTATAAACCAAGTCTATCCAGTCTTTCTTCATAAGACAGTCCTGACATGCCAGGAATCAGTCTGTTGAACCTTCTCTGCACTCCCTCTATGGCAATAATGTCCTTCCTCAGATTTGGAGACCAAAACTGTACGCAATACTCCAGGTGTGGTCTCACCAAGACCCTGTACAACTGCAGTAGAACCTCCCTGCTCCTATACTCAAATCCTTTTGCTATGAAAGCTAACATACCATTCGCTTTCTTCACTGCCTGCTGCACCTGCATGCCTACTTTCAATGACTGGTGTACCATGACACCCAGGTCTCGCTGCATCTCCCCTTTTCCTAGTCGGCCACCATTTAGATAATAGTCTGCTTTCCTGTTTTTGCCACCAAAATGGATAACCTCACATTTATCCACATTATACTGCATCTGCCAAACATTTGCCCACTCACCCAGCCTATCCAAGTCACCTTGCAGTTTCCTAGCATCCTCCTCACAGCTAACACTGCCCCCCAGCTTAGTGTCATCCGCAAACTTGGAGATATTGCCTTCAATTCCCTCATCCAGATCATTAATATATATTGTAAATAGCTGGGGTCCCAGCACTGAGCCTTGCGGTACCCCACTAGTCACTGCCTGCCATTGTGAAAAGGACCCGTTTACTCCTACTCTTTGCTTCCTGTTTGCCAACCAGTTCTCTATCCTCATCAATACTGAACCCCCAATGCCGTGTGCTTTAAGTTTGTATACTAATCTCTTATGTGGGACCTTGTCGAAAGCCTTCTGGAAGTCCAGATACACCACATCCACTGGTTCTCCCCTATCCACGCTACTAGTTACATCCTCGAAAAATTCTATAAGATTCGTCAGACATGATTTACCTTTTGTAAATCCATGCTGACTTTGTCCAATGATTTCACCACTTTCCAAATGTGCTGCTATCCCATCTTTAATAACTGACTCTAGCAGTTTCCCCACTACCGATGTTAGACTAACGTCTGTAATTCCCCGTTTTCTCTCTCCCTCCCTTCTTAAAAAGTGGGGTTACGTTTGCTACCCGCCAATCCTCAGGAACTACTCCAGAATTTAAAGAGTTTTGAAAGATTATTACTAATGCATCCACTATTTCTGGAGCTACTTCCTTAAGTACTCTGGGATGCAGCCTATCTGGCCCTGGGGATTTATCGGCCTTTATTCCATTCAATTTACCGAACAACACTTCCCGGCTAACCTGGATCTCACTCAATTCCTCCAACTCCTTTGACCCGCGGTCCCCTGCTATTTCCGGCAGATTATTTGTGTCTTCCTTAGTGAAGACGGAACCAAAGTAGTTATTCAATTGGTTCGCCATATCCTTGTTCCCCATGATCAACTCACCTGTTTCTGACTGCAAGGGACCTACATTTGTTTTAACTAATCTCTTTCTTTTCACATATCTATAAATACTTTTGCAGTCAGTTTTTATGTTCCCTGCCAGTTTTCTTTCATAATCTATTTTTCCTTTCCAAATTAAGCCCTTTGTCCTCCTCTGCTGGTCTCTGAATTTCTCCCAGTCCTCCGGTATGCTGCTTTTTCTGGCTAATTTGTACGCATCATCCTTCGCTTTGATACTATCCCTGATTCCCCTTGTTATCCACGGATGCACTACCTTCCCTGATTTATTCTTTTGCCAAACTGGGATGAACAATTTTTGTAGTTCATCCATGCAGTCTTTAAATGTCTTCCATTGCATATCCACCGTCAACCCTTTTAGAATTAATTGCCAGTCAATCTTGGCCAATTCACGTCTCATACGCTCAAAGTTACCTTTCTTTAAGTTCAGAACCATTGTTTCTGAATTAACAATGTCACTCTCCATCCTAATGAAGAACCCAACCATATTATGGTCACTCTTGCCCAAGGCGGCACGTACAACAAGACTGCTAACTAACCCTTCCTCATTACTCAATACCCAGTCTAAAATAGCCTTCTCTCTCGTTGGTTCCTCTACATGTTGATTTAGATAACTATCCCGCATACATTCCAAGAAATCCTCTTCCTCAGCACCCCTGCCAATTTGATTCACCCAATCTATATGTAGATTGAAGTCACCCATTATAACGGTTTTGCCTTTGTCGCACGCATTTCATAATTTCCTGTTTGATACCATCTCCAACTTCACTACTACTGTTAGGTGGCCTGTACACAACATCCACCAGCGTTTTCTGCCCTTTAGTGTTTCGCAGCTCTACCCATACCGATTCCACATCCTCCAAACGAATGTCCTTCCTTTCCATTGCGTTAATCTCCTCTCTAACCAGCAACGCTTCCCCACCTCCTTTTCCTTTCTCTCTATCCCTCCTGAATATTGAATATCCCTGGATGTTCAGCTCCCAGCCTTGGTCACCCTGGAGCCATGTCTCCGTGATCCCAACTATATCATAGTCATTAATAGCTATCTGCACATTCAACTCATCCACCTTATTACGAATGCTCCTTGCATTGAGACACAAAGTCTTCAGGCTTGTTTTTACAACACTCTTGCCCCTTATACAATTATGTTGAAAAGTGACCCTTTTTGATTTTTGCCCTGGTTTTGTCTGCCTGCCACTTTTACTTTTCACCTTGCTACCTATTGCTTCTACCCTCATTTTACACCCCTCTGTCTCTACGCTCACACATTTAAGAACCCCTTTCCCTTTAACTCCATCCTCCACTATCCCATTCGACACCCCACCCCCCTTATTCAGTTTAAAACCACCCGTGTAGCAGTGACAAACCTGCCTGCCAGACTGCTGGTCCCACACCTGTTAAAATGCAATCCGTCCCTTTTGTACAGTTCCCCCTTACCCCAAAACAGATCCCAGTGATCTAAGAATTTAAATCCCTGCCCCGTGCACCAGTTCCTCAGTCACACGTTCAGGTCCCGTATCTCCCTGTTCCTGCTCTCGCCAGCACGAGGAACTGGAAGCACACCGGAGATAACAACCCTGGAGGTCCTGCTTTTCAGCATTTTTCCGAGCTCTCTAAAGTCACGCTGCAGAATATACATCCCCTTCTTTCCGACATCGTTTGTGCCGACATGCACTACCACTTCCGGGTGTTCACCTTCGCCCTTCAGGATTTTCTGCACTCTGTCCGTGACATCCTGGACATAACTGAACATCATAATTCTCCTTTCCAGCAAACTATCTGAAGGAGTCTGAAGAAGGGGTTCGGCCCGAAACGTTGCCTCTTTCCTTCCCTCCATAGATCCTGCCGCACCCGCTGAGTTTCTCCAGCAATTTTGTCTCCCTTCGATTCTCCGGCATCTGCAGTTCCTTCTTGAACATATAAGTAGTTGGAGATTGGTAAGTAGACTTGGTCCCGGCTGAGGTTGTGGTACATATAGGTACCAACGACATAGGTAAAAAAAGAGAATAGGTCCTGAAAGAAGAATTTAGGGAGTTAGGTAGAGAGTTAAGGAGAAGGACTGCAAAGGTAACAATCTCAGGTTTACTGCCTGTGCCACGCAACAGTGAGAGTAGGAATGGAGCGAGTTGGAGGATAAATGAGTGGATGAGGGACTGGTGCAGTGGGTATGGATTCAAGTTTCTGGATCATTGGGACCTCTTTTGGGGAAGGTGCGACCTGTACAGAAAGGACGGGTTGCACTTGAACTCGAGGGGGACCAATATCCTGGCGGGGAGATTTGCAAAGGCTACTGGGGAGACTTTAAACTAGTATGGTTGGGGGTAGGGACTCAAATTGGGAAAGCTAGCAGTCAGTGTGTGAGTCAGGAGGCAGAGAATGGTAGCACTCTGACCCAAAATGTAGGGGAGAGAGAAGAAAAAGACAATAAACAGAGAATAAGAGAGGGTGGGTTTCTTAAATGTGTATATTTTAATGCTAGGAGCATTGTAAGAAAGGTGGATGAACTTAGAGCCCGGATTGTCACCTGGAAGTATGATGTTGTGGCGATCAGTGAAACAGGTTTGCAGGAGGGCTGTGATTGGAAACTAAATATTCCAGGATTTCGTTGCTTCAGGTGTGATAGAATTGGAGGGGCAAGAGGTGGAGGTGTTGCTTTGCTTATCAGGGAAGACATTACAGCAGTGCTTTGGCAGGATAGATTAGAGGGCTCGTCTAGGGATGCTATTTGGGTGGAACTGAGAAATGGGAAAGGGGAAGCAACACTTATAGGGGTGTATTATAGACCGCCAAATGGGGAGCGAGAATTGGAAGAGCAAATATGTAAGGAGATTGCAGATACAAGGTAGTGATTGTGGGAGATTTCAATTTTCCACACATAGACTGGGAAACACATTCTATAAATGGGCTGGATGGGTTGGAGTTTGGAAAATGTGTGCAGGATAGTTTTTTGCAGCAATACATAGAACTATCTACTAGAGAAGGGGCGGTGCTGGACCTCCTGTTAGGAAATGAGACGGGTCAGGTGGCAGAGGTATGCGTTGGGGAATAGTTAGGGACCAGTGATCACAATGCCATTAGTTTCAATATAATTATGGTAG
>NC_045960.1:3176252-3296445 GCF_010909765.2 Amblyraja radiata
GGCAGCAGCGAGTCACCACCGCTCCCCACGCCCCGAGGCCGGCCAGCCCCACGGTGGTGAGTAGTCCGCAGCTCCGCAGTCTCCCGAGCCCCCGGGTCGTTCAGGTTGGAGGCCGCTCCACGGTGCTAGGCCCCAACGACAACGGAGACCCGACAGGGAAAAGGTCGGGTCTCCCGGACAGGGAAGAGATTTTAAACAGTTTCCCCCTACACCCCCCCCCCCCCCCCCCCCCCCCGCCCCCCACATATACACATTTAAAACCAGTATTTAAAAAACACCAACACTACATTTAACTAGACAAAAAATTAAAAAAAGACAGACAGGCTGTAGGGGCCGCTGCAACGGATGAGTCGCGCCGCCAAACAGAGCCAATTCGTTTGCATGTTGCGATTTCACCCACATCACCAGGATGTGCGGGCTCGTTGGCGCCGTGGTCTAAGTCAGTGGGAGTGCGGTAAATCAGAGTGTTTCTATGGTACTTTATTCTCTTGATTAAACCTTATCTGGTTGTTTAAAGTGGCCAATCCTCCTGTTTACCGTTTCCTTGTCGCTTCTCTGAATGTCATTTCGTCGATAAATTCATTGGTGAATTTCGGATAGGCAGGTGACCAATGTCCAAGCAAACAAATCAACGGCTGCACTGTCACGACATCACAATTTGCGAACATAATCAATGAAAGTCCGGATTAACCCGTTCAGGCTTCATTCAGGAGAATCGTTGAATGTGATCTGTTATTTATCAGGCGATAATTACATGTATATGTTGTTTTCATTCTCTTCCAGTGAACGTCGTGGCGATCGTGATTCTGTGCCGAGGAAAGTGCGGTCTATCCAAATGCATCACTCGTTACCTACTGGCCATGTCAACGGCGGACCTCTCCGTTATTATGTGCAATGTAATTTTGTATCGCGTGATCGAAATTTATATGTGGCAATCTTTCTTAAACAACACTCATGTGTGCAGATTCCTGCACTTCCTGGCTACCGCGGCCGTAGACTGCTCAGTTTGGTTCACGGCCGCGTTTACATTTGATCGCTTTGTGGCCATTACCACGCAGCATCTAAAAACTAAATATTGTACCGAGAGAAACGCGATGTTGATTATAGTCACACTGAGCGTAGGCTTCTCTTTAAAGAACATTCCCTGGGCATTCACATATGTTCCATACCACATACTAAATGTGCAGGATCGAGGATGCCTGATAGCATCACAATTCTACACCCGGACACCATGGATTGCATTTTCTTGGACTGAACAGTTGTTAACTCCAGTTATCCCATTTTGATTGATTTTGTTGTTCAACGCGCTGACTATCAGACGCGTTTTAGTGGCTAACAAGGTCCGCAGGAATCTCCGGGATCTCGGTCATGGAGAGAAAGGAAAGGACGAAGAGACGAGAAACCGCAGACGGTCCATCGTTTTACTATTTGCAATCTCCATGAGTTTTATCCTGCTCTGGTCCGCAACGGTCGCACATTTTGTTAGCTTTCGAATTGTGAGCGCTTTCAATCGTAGGAGTTACATCGATTCCTTCCCAACATTTAAACAAATAGTGATAATGCTTCAGCTGCTGAGCTCCTGCACAAACACGGCCATTTACACCGTGACGCAAAGAAGGTTCAGATTAGAACTATTCCTTGCGCTCACGTACCTCTGCAGTCTCATGAAGAAATTGGTGAAATAGAGAGAAAGGCAGAGGACACCAGAAATTATTTTGTAACATAGATCGTCATTTCACGCAGAGTGTAGGTTTTGTTTTATAATACACTGTGGGACTGAATGCCAAAAATGCAGGCTGATTCACCGAGAGAACACATTTCTAAATAAATGAAATGAAAATGTTCGCTGCCTACTTCATCTATGGTTCTGCATAAAGTTCTTCGTTTGAAACCTTGTTCTTCAGCTACCTGGCCCCGGATGAGAACTGCCGCGAACGATGGACATGGCGTTGTTGATGAAATATCTTGTGTCCGCTGCGTTCCAGCGACAGTACCAACCAACTGGTACTCCCATCGCAAATCTTCTCCCCCCCCCCCCCACCCCACCCTCACATCAGTCTGAAGAAGACCCGAAACGTTGCCTATTTCCTTCGCTCCATAGATGATGCCTCACCTGCCTCACCTCATCTCCAACATTTTTGTCGAACTCCCATCGCATACTTTGTTTTCATGTTAATTACGTTTTGCTCCAAGATATTTAGAGACCGTGGCGTTTTTTATTCGATCGCGTCTCCGCTTCTGCCATACATTGCTGTTCCTTACAATCTCCCTTTCCGCCCTCGAGATTTTTAATAAATCGATTTGCGACGCCAACGTCAGCAATGATATCTCCTCAAGAGACGTCTCATGTTTTCATCTTCTGTCGTATATTATTTCCTGTGTTATTTTTGCACCACAACAGACCTACTTTACCACCCGTAGATGTTAACGGCGAATATTTCCGCAGGGAAATCAATATTATTAAGTTTCAAAGAGCAAGACTTTATTTGAAAATATGACGAGAAATGTATCCAGTGGCGATACTATCGTGATATGTTTGAGGGCAAAGGGGGGAAGGTTAAATTGTGAACTGATTACATTTCCTCGGTCGGTTTTTTAAGAAATGTTAATTCGGGGTCGGTTACGATTATGCTTCCATCGCGAGCACGATGATAGTAACATTGATGTGATTAGAATTTACCTTCCCGTTGAACAGGTAACACACCACTTAGTTGATCGCGCTGCACGGAAATATGAAAATATAAGCCCTGATGGAAACGCGACGAATACATGATTCGGAGGTGAGAGGCGATGACGTGAATTACGAAGCTCTTTGGAAATACGTCCCATAGACATGCTTGTATACAAGGGAAAAGTAGTGTAAATAGTGTACACGTCAAACATGTGCTGACATCCAATCACGGCTAACTTGAGATATCGATTTCGTTACTCCCGTCAACAACTTCAATGAACAATTTCCCATCAATCTAAGTAATGAATGGACACTATTCCGGTATAAAATGCCATGTGGGATTGGGATAGGTGGGGAAGTGGATGTGTGGGGTGGGGGGGGGGGGAGATTTCCATCTGTTGCCCACTGTTTATGTACCTTAACCCTTCGAGCCTGCACCGCCATTCAATATGATCATGGCTGATCATCCAACTCAGTATCCCATCCCTGCCTTCTCTCCATACCCCCTGATCCCTTTAGCCACAAGGGCCACATCTAACTCCCTCTTAAAAATAGCCAATGAATTGGCCTCAACTACCTTCTGTGGCAGAGAATTCCACAGATTCACCACTCTCTGTGTAATCAATGATTTTCTCATCTCGGTCCTAAAAAACTTCACTCTTATCCTTAAACTGTGACCCCTAGTTCTGGACTTCCCCAACATCGGGAATAATCTTCCTGCATCTAGCCTGTCCAACCCCTTAAGAATTTTGTAAGTTTCCATAAGATCCCCCCTCAATCTTCTAAATTCTAGCGAGTACAAGCCGAATATATCCCGTCTTTCTTCATATGAAAGTCCTGCCATCCCAGGAATCAGTCTGGTGACCCTTCTCTGTACTCCCTCAGATGGCAAGAATGTATTTCGTTCTGCATTTAATACGCTGCCTGCAAACGTATATGTGGAAAGGAACAAGATGCAGGTTAGAAAACTCTGTCATAACAATTGAGAACAGAAATGTGCAGAGAGCTGCGAATGAACATATTTCAAAATGAGATGTCACGGACAATAGAGCATAGAATGATGGAGCACATGAATTTGATTTGCAAGGTTCTGATAGAGAGAGGCAGAGGAGATACAGGGAGCATGTTTCCGTGAGTCGTCGCATGTAGAACCAAGGGAGTGAGGCACTGGATTAGGGGACACTATCCTGGAATCAAATATATAAATAACGTTTTTACCTGGTTAGGAGGGTGTATCTCTAACTCGAACAAACTTGGAGGCCCTAATATGGAAATATGGACAGAAGGGTTGTATATATATCAAGACATAATAACCTGTGAAATATGTCGATTCATCATCAGCGTATTATCACACTAAGCAGTGGTAAAAACTCTCAAAGATATTGTGTTTACCCTATCTCTTCATCCCCTCTACCTCTGCAACAGTTTTGTGTTGTGTGGGGGCGGGTGGACATATTTTAATATCTATTCTCGACGGACATGCGACTTTTTCCCCATCGTATCTCCGTCCTCACTGCGGCCGAACATTGAGGATCCATTGTTAGGGACCGACCTCGGGAGCTCCATCCGCGGGAGCCTGAAGACTTAACATCGTGCAGCTCGTGGTCCCTGGTTGTGAACCGACTTCGTGAGGTACAACTGCAGTAGAACCTCCCTGCTCCTACACTCAGATCCTTTTGCTAGGAATGCTAACATACCAGTCGCTTTCTACACAGCCTGCTGCACCTGCATGCCTACTTTCAATGACTGATGTACCATGACACCTAGGTCTCGCTGCATCTCCCATTTTCCTAATCGGCCACCATTCAGATAATAGTCTACTTTCCTGTTTTTGCCACCAAAGTGGATAACCTCACATTTATCCACATTATACTGCATCTGCCATGCATTTGCCCACTCACCCAGCCTATCCAAGTCACCTTGCAGCCTCCTAGCATCCTCTTCACAGCTAACACTGCCCCCCTGCTTCGTATCATCCGTAAACTTGGAGATGTCGCATTCAATTCCCTCGTCCAAATCATTAATATATATTGTAAATAGCTGGGGTCCCAGCACTGAGCCTTACGGTACCCCACTAGTCACTGCCTGCCATTGTGAGAAGGACGCGTTTACTCATACTCTTTGCTTCCTGTCTGCCAGACAGTTCTCTATCCACATCAATACTGAACCCCCAATACCGTGTGCTTTAAGTTTGTATACTAATCTCTTATGCGGGGCCTTGTCAAAAGCCTTCTGATAGTCCAGATATAACACATCCACTGGTTTTCCCTGATCCACTCTACTAGTTACATCCTCGAAAAATTCTATAAAATTCGTCAGACATTATTTACCTTTCATAAATCCATGCTGACTTTGTCCAATGATTTCACCACTTTCCAAATGTGGTGCTATCCCATCTTTAAGAACTGACTCTTGCAGTTTCCCCACTTCCGATGTTAGACTAACTGGTCTGTAATTCCCCGTTTTCTCATTGATCATGGGGAACAAGGACATGGCAGACCAATTGAATAACTACTTTGGTTCTGTCTTCACTAAGGAAGACATAAATAATCTGCCGGAAATAGCAGGGGACCGGGGGTCAAATGAGATGGAGGAACTGAGTGAAATCCAGGTTAGCCGCGAAGTGGTGTTAGGTAAATTGAATGGATTAAAGGCCGATAAATCCCCAGGTCCAGATAGGCTGCATCCCAGAGTACTTAAGGAAGTAGCCCCAGAAATAGTGGATGCATTAGTGATAATTTTTCAAATTTTTTTAGATTCTGGAGTAGTTCCTGAGAATTGGAGGGTAGCTAATGTAACACCACTTTTTAAAAAGGGAGGGAGAGAGAAAACGGAGCATTACAGACCAGTTAGTCTAACGTCGGTAGTGGGGAAACTGCTAGAATCAGTTATTAAAGATGGGATAGCAGCACATTTGGAAAGTGGTGAAATCATTGGACAAAGTCAGCATGGATTTATGAAGGGTAAATCATTTCTGACGAATCTTATAGAATTTTTCGAGGATGTAACTAGTAGAGTGGATAAGGGAGAACCAGTGGATGTGTTATATCTGGACTTTCAGAAGGCTTTCGACAAGGTCCCACATAAGAGATTAGTATACAAACTTAAAGCACACGGTATTGGGGGTTCAGTATTGATGTGGATAGAGTACTGGCTGGCAGACAGGAAGCAAAGAGTAGGCGTAAACGGGTAATTTTCACAATGGCAGGCAGTGACTAGTGGGATACCGCAAGGCTCAGTTCTGGGACACCAGCTATTTACGATATATATTAATATGGCTAAATGGATCAGGGTGTATGGAGAGAAGGCAGGTACAGGATACTGAGTTGGATGATCAGCCATGATCATATTGAATGGTGGTGCAGGCTCGAAGTGCCGAATGGCCTACTCCTGCACCTATTTTCTATGTTTCAATGTTTCTATGTTTACTCTACTGGGGGTGGGAGACTCTAGTGCGTGGAGGGACTGGGCTCAGTGGGGTGAATCCCGGCTGGGCTCCTCCTGCGTCTCACCAGGTTCAAGGCCTGTACGCTGCACCTCTTTCTCCTTCTCCGAGCATTTCATTCTCGCGTGATGGGTTTTTAGGCCACGGTGGTTCATTAGTCCTTTCCGTGGCTTTGTTGGATGTCTTTCTCGCGAAAGACACAGACTGGGGTGCTAATCCAGCCTGTCCCGGGTGCCATCAACTGTCTCTCCAGTAGTCATTAAAAGGTTAGTTAACTTTAGAATGAACAATTTTGAAGTATATCTAATTTCAAGTTTTTTGGATGTGGCATTATTAGATTAGAAACATAGAAACATAGAAAATAGGTGCAGGAGGAGGCCATTCGGCCTTTCGAGCCAGCACCGCCATTCATTGTGATCATGGCTGATCATCCCCTATCAATAACCCGTGCCTGCCTTCTCCCCATATCCCTTGACTCCACTAGCCCCGAGAGCTCTATCTAACTCTCTCTTAAATCCATCCAGTGACTTGACCTCCACTGACCTCTGCGGCAGTGAATTCCATAAATTCACAACTCTCTGGGTGAAAATGTTTTTTCTCACCTCAGTCTTAAATGACCTCCCCTTTATTCTAAGACGGTGGCCCCTGGTTGTGGACTCACCCAACATTGGGAACATTTTTCCTGCATCTAGCTTGGCCAGTCCTTTTATAATGTTATATGTTTCTATAAGAGCCCCCTCATCCTTCTAAACTCCAGTGAATACAATTACAGTTAACTTAATGCGACATTCCAACATGAAAAGCTTTCCTACCCCTGTTCTAACTCAATCTTCTGCCGAGCTTCCTCAGGAGCAACATCATCAATAGATTGCTGCATTACTGCAAACAGATCCACGAAGAGCCGGAAAACTTGCAGATTTTTATAATATTCAAATTATATTAAAAATATGATGCAAAAAGAAAGTCGCACACTATGGAATTCAACATTTTCAGCATTCTTAGTTTAAATCTTTTTATTTGAATTTTGAATTTTGAATTTAACAGCAATTTGCATACATACAATGATAACAGACAGTGATAATCAGGACATAATTGTACAACAGTATGTAAACGACCCTCAAAACCCTTACCCTTACCCTTACCCACCCTCGCCACCCGGGGACAAACAACACTCACATACGTACACATCCACACAAATACGATTAAAAAATAAATAAATAAATAAATAAATAAAAATTTGTGGGAGGTAGGGGTTGAGGGGATAGCAGCTGCAATAAGACAGAGCTGTGATAGAGGGCACTCAGTCCTCTTTCGAGTCCGGAAACAAGTTAAGAGAGTTAACAAGTTCCAGGAAATGGTTCCATGTATCTAGGAATGTCTTGGTAGAGCCTTTGAGAGAGAACCTAAGTTTTTCAAGCTTTAAGTTGTAGAGCACCTCCTTGATCCAGCGGGCGTGTGTCGGGGGAAAGGTAAGTCTCCAGTTAAGCAAAATCAGTCTCCGGGCTAACAGGGTTGTAAAAGCCAGGACCCGCTTCAACGCAGCAGAGAGGTTGGTGTTGGGGGGAATACCAAAAATAGCGGACAGTGGGTTTGGAGGAATAGTCTGGCCATAGGCTCTGCTTAGCACGTCGAAAGCACTCCTCCAAAAGGTTGCTAGCTTAGGGCAAGACCAAAACATATGACTATGGTTGGCAGGGGGTTGATTGCATCTGTTGCAGGTGTCTTTAACAGCGGGGTATATTCTAGATAATCTTGCGTTTGTGTAGTGGACTTTGTGAAGGACTTTGCATTGGATTAGGCCATGACGGGCACATATGGAGGAAGAATGGATCAAATCCAAGGCCGAGTCCCATTGCTGGTCTGTTAGTTTCGTATTCAGCTCGCCCTCCCATACAGCTTTTAATGAGGTATGAGGTTTCAATATAACCGACCCTAACAAGTTGTACAAAAAAGAGATGCATTTCTTCCGGTTGGGATCTAGAGCTAGGATGGAATCGGTCAGGGTTTCAGGGGGACGATTTGGGAAATGGGGGAATATCTTCTTCACAAAATTCCTAATCTAGAAAAAACGAAAAAGGTGGGAGTTTGGGAGGCTATAGTTGGACGAAAGCTCCGCAAAAGACGAAAAAATGCCACCCTTGTATAGGTTTTTGATACTACTGATGCCATTACTATGCCAGGTTTTGAATGCGGAGTCTGTACTTGAAGGTTTAAAGATGTGATTTTTAAGCAGTGGGGTCAAGATGGAAGGGCCTTGTAAACCGAAGTTTTTCCTAAGTTGACTCCATATCTTGAGCGAGAGGGACGCAATTGGGCCTGCACCCGCAGATGTTATAGAAAGGGGGAGTTGAGAGCATAGGACAGACCGCAACGGGAGATGTGAACTCGCCTTTTCCATGTGTACCCAGGTCGGTAGGTGGTCGCAATCATCATTCATCCAGCACAGGATTTTTTGCAAGTTAGCAGCCCAGTAGTATCGCCTAAAGTCAGGAAGTGCCAAACCGCCGTCACTCTTAGGAGACTGTAGTAGCGTCTTTCGAATTCTGGCCGGTTTGCTACCCCATAAAAATTTCGATTTTCTCCTTTCTAATTTATCAAAAAAAGATTTAGTGATAAATATAGGAACATGCTGGAAAAGGTACAGGAATTTGGGTAGGACGATCATCTTGAACAGATATATCCGGGCCGAGAGGGATAACGGTAAGACTGACCAGCGGTCAAAGTCTCTTTCATCTTTCTCAACCAGAGGTAGGAAGTTTGTGCGGAACATATCAAATATAGGTATTGTGATAAAAACGCCGAGGTAGCGAAATCCGTCCTCCGCCCATTTAAATGAGGTTAAAGAACGAGGGAGCTGCTTAGCCGATGAGTTAATCGGTAATAGTTCACTTTTTTGGTAGTTAAGTTTATAACCAGAGTACACCCCAAACCGTTCTAAAATATTCATAATCACAGGGAGAGAGCTGACTGGATTCTAGATGTACAGGAGCAGGTCATCCGCATACAATGAGACTTTATGAGTTGTGTCAAACCGTATGATACCTTTAAGGCCCTTCTCTGAGCGTAACCAAACCGCCAAGAGTTCTATCGCGACAGCAAATAGAAGTGGTGATAACGGGCAACCCTGCCTGGTACCTCTCCGAAGGGGGAAGTGGGGCGACAGTGTGTCATTTGTTTGTACTGAGGCCACCGGGGACGAGTATAATAGACTGACCCAATGAATGAAACTATTGCCGAGGCCAAACCTGTCCATCGCCTCGTATAGGTACTTCCACTCGACCCTGTCGAAAGCTTTTTCGGCGTCGAGCGAGACCACTATCTCCGGGGTCTCACTACTTGGTGAATGGATGATGTTAAGGAGACGCCTAGTATTGTGGGAGGACTGTCGGCCTGGCATAAACCCTGTTTGATCTAATGAGATAATAAAGGGCATCACTTGTTGAAGACGGAGCGCAAGAACTTTAGAGAGGATGTTGAGGTCCACATTCAAGAGTGAAATTGGTCTATAGCTACTACAAAGCAGAGGATCTTTCTCCTTTTTATGAATTAGGGAGATAGTAGCCCACGACAAGGTGGGCGGTAGGCGATGATGTAGAAACGCCTCATTGTACATATCTCTCAGGACTGGTGCGAGGAGAGCCGAGAAAGCTTTGTAATATTCTACAGTGAAGCCGTCAGGGCCGGGCGACTTTCCGCTTTGCAGCGATGTGATGGCTGCTTGGACCTCAGTGACAGTTATGGGACCACCCAAGACTCTCGTGGCTTCATCGTCAATTCGGGGAAACGTCATACTACTGAGCATGTCACCTGCAGTGGGAGGACAATCGGTAGCGTATAGCTCGGCGTAAAATTTAGCAAATGCTTCATTAATTCTAAGAGGGTCGGTATGGGAGCGAGGCGAGGGCCCGCGTCGGGGGATAAGCCGTGGGCCCGGCCGGAGCGACGTCTGGTATCGGGGTCACTGCCGCTGGGTTTAAATTCAGTCGTTCTCGATCCCGCCCCGCGACCGGACAACGGCCTCCCTGGATCGCCCGCCGGCTGCTGACCCGCTCAATGGACGTTAGGCTGACCAGCGGCGAGGCTCCGATGCTGCGGATGGAGGCGACGGACCACGCGAGCAGACACCGCAGCCCCCCCCCCCCCCCCCCCCCCCCGCCTGGAGAAACGGACACTCCTGTTTTTTTCAAAATCATCCCGAGGGCCGGATTGGAACCGTCGCGGATAGTTTGCCACCCAGGATAAAAAAACAGACTCCTCCACCCGCAACGCAATATTCCAATACGTACCCAGAGTAGACACCGAGCATCGAGGCGATCACTGATTGTGTGGAGTACAAATAGTGATCTGGTCCCGCCCGGGTCCACTGCACAGCGCGGAGAGACAGCGTCATTTTGCGGCCCTACTGCGTCAACGGATTCCCCCAATTGCGCAGGCGTGGATGGTCGCAATTTTTTCCCCAAACCATCCAGCGGGCCGGAACCAGAATTTCGGGTAATGTCCCTCAAAGTGGAAATGCTGATTGCGCTCCACATTTTTTTTCCCGCGGGATTTTTTGAACTCTGGGGGAAAAAGGGAGGTGCGACCGCATGCAACGCCCCCCCCCCCCCCCCCCCCCACCCCCTCCTTCGAAATAGTAAACACAAGAAGGGTGATTTGCAGAGTTGTTGAGCTGACCCCCTTCCGGCCACGTCTACTAGCCCGCTACCGCCGCCGCCGCCGCGGACCATTGCCTGGCGCTGCAATGCAACGCTGTATCCCGGGAAGGGGGGGAGGGGGGGGGGGGGGGTGGGGGTACGCTGTAACCGGTGAGATGGAACGCGGCGACTGGTAATAGAACGCGGTATCGGCGAGATGGAACGGCGACAGTGTACCGGCCGCAGCGCGTTCCATCCACGTTGTATCTGAACACCGTCGTCGCCGCTACAATGTATCGAACGCCGGCGCACAATG
The DNA here is from genome assembly GCF_010909765.2 of Amblyraja radiata. Lineage (NCBI taxonomy): Eukaryota > Metazoa > Chordata > Chondrichthyes > Rajiformes > Rajidae > Amblyraja > Amblyraja radiata. The sequence continues at coordinate 3,187,319 of NC_045960.1, forward strand.
GAAATGGAACGCGCTGACACGTAGTATCGAACTAGGGCATGGCGCGACATTTGTATCGAACGCCGGGGAACAATGGAAATCGAACGCCGGGGACACAGTGTATCCGCCTCCCCCTCTTACTCACCGCGATCCGCAGTCCCAGCATCGCCGCCGCCGCCCAGCCACCACCTCCCTGCCCCGCAGGTCGCTCGTCCGGGCCTCCCCCTAACTTTGCATCTCCCAATGCCGTTTGCCACTTGCGCCACCTCTCTACTCCACCTCCCTCTTCTCTCCCTCCACGCGGCTGACACGTTGACAGCAGCAAGCACGCAGCACGCCGGGAGTTGTAGTATTGCAGGAGTTAGATAGAGCTCTAGCATCTAGCGCAATCAAAGGATATGTGGAGAAGGCAGGCACGGGTTACTGATTGTCAGCCATGATCACAATGAATGGCGGTGCTAGCTCGAAGGGCCAAATGGCCTCCTCCAGCACCTAGTTACTATGTTTCTGTGACTTTATTTCAGGTTTAATTTTTACCTTGGCGTGCCAGGCATAATCAAACTATGGCCACACAGCGCCAAAGACGCGGAATCGAACGTGACCTCCTGTGCTGTCTTTGTGTATAGGTGATTCGTTCTCGACGTGAAGTCTTGCTATTGTTTGCGTGATGCAAGTGTAGCCTCAATACAAGAATGTACTCGGCGAATTGGCCCAAGCAAAACAGAGGTCTCTGTAGAACTCTGCTCTGTTGATTAAGTTTACACGTGGTTCCATGCGGTGGCAAAACCGGCTTTCAGTCTCTTTGTCGATTCCTCGAATTTCAATTCTGCGATGAAGTAATTGGTGAAATTCAGATATGCAAGTGTCCACTGTCGAAACAAACAAACTCACCACAGCAATGACCCGATCTTTCCATTTGCAGTCGGACTGAACAGAAACCTGAACGAATCCGCTCAGGCTTCAACCAGGGGAATCATCGAATTTGTTTGGTGATTTACGTCAATAATTATATATATATTATTGTTATTATTGTTGTTATTATTATTATTATTATTATTATTATTATTATTATTATTATTATTATTATTATTATTATTATTATTATTATTATTATTATTATTATTATTATTATTATTATTATTATTATTATTATTATTATTATTATTATTATTATTATTATTATTATTATTATTATTATTATTATTATTTACAGTATATTGTATCATATACATATATTGTTTTTATTCTGTTTTAGTCAACCTAGTGGCGCTTGTGATTCTGTCCCGAGGGAAGTGCCGTCTATCCAAATGCATCACTCGTTACCTGGTGGTCACAGTAACAGCGGACATCTCCGTTATAATCTGCAATGTGATATTGTATCGGGTGGCCGAAACTTACTGGCCGGAAACTTTCTTACTCAACCTTTATGTCTTGGGATTCGTGCACTTCCTGGCTCACGCGGCTTTAGACTGTTCAGTTTGGTTCATGGCCGCGTTTACCGTCGATCGCTTTGTGGCCATTTCCACGCAGCATCTAAAATCAAAATATTGCACCAAGAGATCCGCGACGGTGATTATAGTCACACTGAGCGCAGGCTGCTGCTTTAAAAACATTCAATAGTCAATTGTCAATAGTCAATAGTCAGATTAATTCGTCACATACACAATAAAGTGCAGTGAAATGAACTTGCCAGCAGCGGTACAATAGAAAAGAACACACAATACACAATAAAAAATTAACACAAGCATCCACCACAGCATTCATCAAGTTCAGTCAGTCCTCCTCCATTGCCGCTTGTGGTCGGGACCATAATCTCCGCAGACGCCGCTGCGGGTGGCCAGATGTACAGGTAAGTTAAGTCCCGAATCGGTGCTTCCCCACCGGAGACCGCGGCTTAAAGATGGTGTCGGCCGCAGGCCGACGGTCGAAGATCTAAAGTTTCCGCCGAGTCGCAGATAAAAGCACCGCATTCTGTGGCTTCTGCATGTTGTAGGCCGCGGGCCGGGGGTGGGAGCTCTTCTCTAGGGATCCCCGACGAGAGATCCCGCTCCGGATGCTAAGTCGTTATTCCTTTGACCAGAATTTCAACGAGCGCCACGAAACTATGTGGACAATTGGACTCCCATGTCTGCGCTATGGTCTACTGTTACATTTCGGTGAATTGATACCAATGCATCGACCAAAGCTCCAATGTGTTTTGTGGACAGGGGGAGAGGGAGGGCCTTACTTGCCTAGTTTATCGTTAATCTGTGGTTAGCCTTTAACTGGAAGCATGAAGTAATTTGGTTTCCTCACACTTCACATATATCTTCCCTTTCGTCCAGTTCTTAGAGTCAAAGCATATAAGATTTTTGAAAGGTGAGTATATGGAGAGAAAAAGCTGCGAGAGAGACAACACCTTCATATATCAGGAAAAACCATGGAATCAGGTTGTGGAGTCCACACTCTGCAGTATTTGACAGTGCCAGCCCAGGTGAACATCAAGCCTGCACCCTCCGATCTTTAAGGTTAAGTAGCTCAATTAAGCAAAGACATCGACTTGTTAATCAAATTGTTAGAATTTTCTTGCTGTGAAGTAACTTTTTTTAAATTCGGTTACTTTATGAGGGTATTTCGTGCAGTTCCGGCCGCCCAATGGCAGGAGGGATGTGAAGGCTTTGGAAAGCGTGCAGAGGGGATTTAGCAGAATTATGCTTGTATTACAGCGCAGTTGCTACCTGCAGTGAGAGATTGGGCAGTCTTACATTGCATTCTCTGGCGCCCTGACGGTTGAGTGGAGAACTGGTATATGTACGTGTAATTATGAGAGCCGAGATATGCTAGACAGTCAGAACCTTTTATCCAGGATGGAAATATCAAATAACTGAGGACTTACTTTCTAAGTTGATCGGTGCAAAGTTTAAAATAAATGTTGCCGACAACGGGGTAGGATGGACAATGCACGGAAGGTCGTAATCGAGTAGTAGTGCCGTTGACAGGGACGGCCGAGGAAAGAAAAAAAGACAGAGACCAGGTAACACGTGCACATTGACGTGCTAGGATAACTCAGCTCGTCAGATAAAATCATCCCTCGAAGATAGATCGAGTGGTCAAAAAGGCTTTTGTCACATTGGCCTTCATCAGCTACAGTATTGAGTATAGAAGTTGACAGGCCGCTGTGCTGTTATTAAGACGATCACGAGGCTACATTTATTTGTAGGAAAAATGTTGTCAAGCTGTAAAGGGTTCAGACAAGATTTACGAGGATGTTGACAAGGCGAGAAGATCTGAGCTATAGGCAGAAGTTGCGTAGGCTGGGACTACATTCCTTGGAGCGCAGAAAGATGTGGGGAGTGGGGGGGGGGGGGCGTCCTATAGATGTGTATAAAATCATGAGAGGAATAGATCGGGAAGTTGCGTGCAGTAACTTGCCCAGAGTAGGCGAATCGAGGATCAGACGACAATAGGTTTAGGGCGAAGGGGGAAAAGATTAATAGAAATCTGAGGGGTAACCGTTTCACACAAAGGGTGGTGGATGTATGGACCAAGCTGCTAGAGGACGAAGTTGAGGCTAGGACTATCCCGACATTTAAGAAGCAGTTAGACAGCCGCATGAATAGGACAGGTTTGGACCAAATACTGGCAGGTGGGACTAATGTAGCTGGGACATGTTGGCCGGTATGGGCAAGTTGGGCCGATGGGCCTGTTTACACACTGTATCCCTCTATGACCATGAATCTTTAAACGCAAAATGCTGGAGTAACTCAGTCGGTCACGCAGAATATGTGGAGAAAATGGAATGGGTGACGTTTCGGGCCGGCACCCTTCTTCATAGTATTGTGTGTCTATCAACGGTATAAACCAACATCTGCAGCTCTTTCCTACACATGGACTACACTGATAGACGACGTTTTGGGCCGGAACTATTCTTCAGGCAGCGCATATCCATGCCTTCCAGAGAGGCACAATAACCCTCTTATTTATTCAAGAACTGTAATTTATTGAAGGTTTGGACATCCGCTGTTCCTTCTTCCATCAAGTGCATTTTGATGCACTTTGCTTTCCCCTATTTTACAAAGCATGCATGGAGTTTGAAACAGATTACATGGATTTCAGAAATAGATAGTAAACGCGTTTATTGGTCCGCAGATGTTCACCCAGCCGAAGTGGCATCGATGGTGACATGACTATTTTGATAGATACACACCGCACGGGAGCAAACTACAAATCCATAACAATCTGTCACTGGGGATTAGGATAATTGTTACATATGTGCTTCACACACTATAGTTAGCCCAGAGTTTGAGTTGGTTCTCCGACAGTTCCAATCCGTGACTCAATACAGCATCGACAGCATTTCTCATCGTAACAGAATGCGTTGGTATCAGATAACGGCGGTGGAATTGATCTATTATCCAATACTTGCTGCAATTGGAGTTTTCGGTAGGTCTTCGTGTGCACAGTGTGTCGGGTGGACACTATGCTAAACCATACGTGTTTTGGTCGTGGAAGGAACAGAGAAAATGTAGTGAAATTAAATGTTGGTGACAGAGGAGGGAGGTGGATGCACGGAGGGGGAATTGAGTTATCGTTCGATGCGATGATTGTTCCTCATTATTGTAGCTTTAATATTCTCCATTCCTTTCTAACACTGAATTTATTCTATCATCACATGAGTGGAAGTGCCAAGAAGCGCAGAATAAAGAATAATATGTTTGTCAAAAACGACCAAAATATAAAGTGGCGATATTTTTAATTCTTATATTGGTGATGTCTGCTGTACTTTAGACAGCGAATGGTTAGAAATAACAAGCACCGGCTTAAGGAGGGGGGGGGGGGCGTACAGCGGTAGAAAAGCACTCGTTCTGAAAACGACACTGAGATGGCATGGATCGATGGAACGAGTACGGGAGAGTGCGGAAGAGTACGGGATCGGATTGACGGACGGACTGAATGCCGCTTTTACGTCAGGCTCAGAGAGTACAGCAGTAAGTCATCCTGTGCTTTCTGCGTGTTTTCCCTTGTGTCCAATCCTGAATTACAAATAATTTAAGTAGTTATTTTTCGTCTGCCATTGTTTCACAGTCTTCTGTCCCGTTTGTGCCGACCTGATCCACGATGGATCAGAAAGTACTTTCTTCACTCATTTATAAGAATCTGGTGCAAAAATAACACAGAGAAATTTTAGAAAAGGAGTTTTTACAATTCGTTCGAAAGAATATTATAGCGATTTGGCCGAGCAACATAATATCTTGGTATCGGATACGGACAGTAGATTGATTTCACAATTTCTGCTGCAATTGGATTTCTTGTTAAATCTCAGTGAGCACAATTTCTCGATGAACAGTATGCTCTACCCTGTAGGTTTTTTTCATGGAAGATGCAGAGAAACATGTAAGGAAATAAAGGTTGGCGAAAGGAGAGGAAGTTACATACCGGGAGTGGGAACGAGTTAACGTTCGATGCCGATGATTGTTCCTCTGCTTTGGGGCATTATCGTTTTCAATTTCTTTCTAATACGAATTTATTCTCACGTCGCGTACGCGGCGGCGTTAAGTAAAGAAGAGTAAAATATTTATTTTGGAGAAACCGAAAACGTGGCGATTTATTTACGTTCTTGTGATGGTGGTGCGTCCTATTGGCCAGACAGCAAATGCAGCAATAGTTCACACCATCATTGGACATTGTAGAGTGCGAGAGGTATACGAACAGGAAACAATACTGAGATCGCATAGACATAGTGCAAGACCTATGTAGGTATCGTGAAGGAATCGGATTCGCCCGACATATTGACGGTTCCTGGATTTTTCCCCTCAAACCAGTCCACCGAGGAATTGCTCGCATTGATGCCTCGATGTTTTAATCAGGCGACTGGATTACTACAATATTGTGCTCATTTGGTTCAGTGCTGCCGGCCTGTGTCTCTTACACGTGCCTGAACCCAAATGCCCTGATACATCATTATAAATGTAATCTCACGATCCAGAGGTACAGAGCGGACATGACACAGCGTCGATACGTTTGATGACATATATCAATCAGTTTAGTTGTTAATTAAGGAATCATTCTGTAACTGCATTCATTGACTTCTGGTCAATGGTTACTGCACTCGTACCATGAGTCCGCGTCAGCGTAGTCAATGTTGCACAATCCGCTGGGACATTCTGATATGTTTTGATTTCATTCAAGGTTGTCCGCATCTGCAACAGTTCATTTTTACCTCAACATCTCACGGTTAATAAAGCTGCTGCTCCAGCGCGCCAGAGATGCGAATTCAAACGTGACCTCACGAGCAGTCTGTGTGCTCTTTCCGCCGTGAAGCCGTGGTATTCGTTTGCATGTTGCGATTGTACCCACATCACCAGGATGTGCGGGCTCGTTGGCGCCGTGGTCTAAGTCAGTGGGAGTGCGGTAAATCAGAGTTTCTATGGTACTTTATTCTCTTGATTAAGCCTAATCTGGTTGTTTAAATTGTCCAAACCTCCTGTTTACAATCTCCTTGTCGCTTCTCTGAATGTCAATTCGTCGATAAATTCATTGGTGAATTTCGGATAGGCAGGTGACCAATGTCCAAGCAAACAAATCAACGGTTGCACTGTCACGAACTCACAATTTGCAATCATAATCAATTGATGTCCGGATTAACCCGTTCAGGCTTCATTCAGGAGAATTGTTGAATGTGATCTGTTATTTATCAGGCGATAAGTACATGTATGTTTTGTTTCATTCTCTTCCAGTGAACGTCGTGGCGATCGTGATACTGTGCCGAGGAAAGTGCGGTCTATCCAAATGCATCACTCGTTACCTACTGGCCATGTCAACGGCGGACCTCTCCGTTATTATGTGCAATGTAATTTTGTATCGTGTGTCCGAAATTTATTGGCGGCAATCTTTCTTAAACAACACTCATGTGTGCAGATTCCTGCACTTCCTGGCTCCCGCGGCCGTAGACTGCTCAGTTTGGTTCACGGCCGCGTTTACATTTGATCGCTTTGTGGCCATTACCACGCAGCATCTAAAAACTAAATATTGTACCGAGAGAAACGCGATGTTGATTATAGTCACACTGAGCGTAGGCTTCTCTTTAAAGAACATCCCCTGGGCATTCGCATATGTTCCATACCGCGTACTAAATGTGCAGGATCGAGGATGCATGATAGCATCACAATTCTACACCCGGACACCATGGATTGCATTTTCTTGGACTGAACAGTTGTTAACTCCAGTTTTCCCATTTTGTTTGATTTTGTTGTTCAACGCGCTCACTATCAGACGCGTTTTAGTGGCTAGCAAGGTCCGCAGGAATCTCCGGGATCTCGGTCATGGAGAGAAAGGAAATGACGAAGAGACGAGAAACCGCAGACGGTCCATCGTTTTACTATTTGCAATCTCCATGAGTTTTATCCTGCTCTGGTCCGCAACGGTCGCACATTTTGCTTACTTTCGAATTGTGAGCGCTTTCAATCGTAGGAGTTACATCGATCCCTCCCCAACATTTAAACAAATAGGGATAATGCTTCAGCTGCTGAGCTCCTGCACAAACACGGCCATTTACACCGTGACGCAAAGAAGGTTCAGGTTCGAGCTATTCCTAGCGCTCAAGTACCTCTGCAATCTCATGAAGAAATTAGTGAAATAGAGAGAAAGGCAGATGACACCAGACATTATTTTGTAACATAGATCGTCATTTCACGCAAAGTGTAAATTTTGTTTTATAAAATACTGTTGGGCTGAATGCAAAAAATGCAGGCTGTTTCACAGAGAGAATAAATGTCTAAATAAATGAAATAAAAATGTTCACTGGCTACTTCATCTATGGTTCTGCATTGAGTTCGTCTTTTGAAACCTTGTTCTTCAGCTACCTGGCCCCGGATGAGAACTGCCGCGAACGATGGACAGGGCGTTGTTGATGGAATATCTTGTGTCCGCTGCGTTCCAGCGATACACGAACTTGTACTCCCATCGCATAGCTTCTCCCCCCTCCCCCCCCCACCCTCACATCAGTCTGAAGAAGACCCGAAACATTGCCTATTTCCTTCGCTCCATAGATGATGCCTCACCTGCTGAGTTTCTCCAGCATTTTTGTCGAACTCCCATCGCACACTTTATTTTCATGTTAATTACGTTTTGCTCCAAGATATTTAGAGACCGTGGCGTTTTTTATTCGATCGAGTTTCCGCTTCTGCCATACATTGCTGTACCTTACAATCTCCCTTTCCGCCCTCGAGATTTTTAATAAATCGATTTCCGACGCCAACGTCAGCAATGATATCTCCTCAAGAGACGTCTCACGTTTTTATCTTATGTCGTATATTATTCCCTGTGTTATTTTTGCACCACAACGGACCTACTTTACCACCCGTAGATGTTAACGGCGAATATTTCCGCAGGGAAATCAATATTATTAAGTTTCAAAGAGCAAGTCTTTATTTGAAAATATGACGAGAAATGTATCCAGTGGCGATACTATCGTGATATGTTTGAGGATAAAGGGGGGAAGGTTAAATTGAGAGCTGATTACATTTCCTCTGTCGGTTATATTAGAAATGTTAAATCGGGGTCGGTTACGATTATGCTTCCATCGCGAGCACGATGATTGAAACATTGATGTGATTAGAATTTACATTCTCGTTGAACAGGTAACACACCACTTAGTTGATCGCATGCTGAGCATGGCGTTGGTAGCGCATGCCCGGAAATATGAAAATATAAGCCCTGATGGGGTCCGAGATGTCACGGACAATAGAGAATAGAATGATGGAGCACATGAATTTGATTTGCAAAGTTCTGATAGAGAGAGGCAGGCGAGATGCAGGGAGCATATTTCCGTGAGCCGCCGCATTTAGAACCAAGGGAGTGAGGCACTGGATTAGGGGACACTCTCCTGGAAACAAATGTAGAATAACGTTTTATTGAGGTGGGGGGTTTATCTATAACACGAACAAACCTGGAGACCCCAATGTGAAAATATTGACAGAATGTTGTATACATATCAAGACATAATAACCTGTGAAATATGTCGCTTCATCATCAGCGTATTATCGCACTAAGCAGTAGCAAACACTCTCACAGATATTGTCTTTTTCTCTCCTCTACCTCTGTAACATAGACTGTGGATGCTGGAGAGTCCACCACAAGGGAGTAAGAATAGTTTCGCATCGAAATCGGGTCACCCATGTTTCTTGTTCACTCGCTGCATTTACCAAGGTCGTGTTCAAAGAGACATGTCCATCAGACCACTGCCTGCGGAGTGAGTGTAGCACAGTGCGCTTCTGTGTTGCTGCATCGGTATCCAGTTGCAATATAATCAACAAGGATTTTCCCCGGACTGGAGAGTTTCAATTGTGACAGGCTGGATAGGTTGGGATTTATTTCTCTTTGGAGCGAACAAGACTATCAGCTCACCTGTAGAAATGAATAATATTATTACGAGATATTAGTATGATCATGGCAATGAACAATGAACAATGGAGGACCTGGCGTGGGGTGATCACTGAGTGGGGGGGGGGGTGAACAATGGAGGACTCCGGAGAGTGGGAGGGGGGAGAGGAGGGGAAAGAACAAAGGAGGAGCCGGCGAGTGTACATTGTATGTTTGTCGGCCCGGTTGTGGCGACTATTGCATACCCTGAGTGGGCAAGCAAGAAATTCACTATGCCTTGTCACATGGGACAACAAAGTAGCAAAGTTACAACATTTTGAGATTTAAAAATCAAGTCTGCAATTTATCCCATCAGATAAAGCATAAAAAGAAGTTTAATATGACACCTAATTCACTTTATATCTTCAATAAAAAAAAGTTATGGCCATTTTCATACTCGGAAATTAGCATCTTGTTCCCTATTGCTTTTCCATTGACAAGATAAAAGCTGTGATCGAGGAGAGTCAAAAGCCCATAACTTTCTTAAAAATTAAGAGAACTGAATGAAAGTTTCAGTTATTATAGATTGAAGCATTCTGAAACAAACATAAAACATCTTACTTGGATGACCTGAAATTAAAGCATATAATTAGTTAACTACCTAATTGTCGCTAATTACAAAACTGACCGTTGTGAAGGAAATAGTAATAAACACCCAGACTGCCTTGAAAATTCAAAAATGTGATATTCTCAAGATCAGAACTTTAATATTATTGTATTATATGTTGTAAGTCCGTAACAGATAGGTAAATAAATTACAATTTCTAGCAATAGACCAAGTCTTTATGGAGAAGATCTTTTGCTAGCTGGTAAATTGGCATATCATAAACAGTAGCATCATCATACTCCTCAGATTGTAACCAATAAGCAACTCTGTACAACTTGTTTTTCCTCAACTTTTCAATTTTGGAATTGTAAACTACAAATTTTTGCTCTTCAAACCACACATGACATGCCTTTCTGCCCACTACTTTCCCATTAACAATGTCCTGTAGATCCCATTTCTTAAGAAAATGATTTTTTTTAAATAGCCTAAGTATCCAAATAACAAACTAATCCCATTCACAAAAGAATTCACAATATACCATGATTTTTAAATCTCACTGTCATGAATTTATATGTCAGATGGAAGGAATTTAATGTTTAATTCCCATAAATTAATCTAGAAACAGCTACCCAAAATATAATCAAATTATTGTTTTTTGCACAATACGTGTGACTCAAACTGTTGTGAATACTTAGTTTAAAAATAATGACCATGGAGAGAGAGAATAACACTATATATAGACAATTTAGACGGCCTATCTCCAAAAATAATGGGCATTTTTAATCATCTTGCTTCTGGAACGCGATCGATTGGAACGTTGAATTTGCGGTGAATTTGAACGGCATATCGGCAGTAAAAACACTGCCGGTTCGTATGGGGCCCAAATCACATTTTCGCAACGTAAAATTAGATTAAAGCCATCCCAAGAAGCAAGATTATATGCAAAATAAACGGTTTACATTTTGTTTCGTCTCCTTCTTGCCGTCACGTTGTAGGCGTTGAGGGCGTTCGAAGTCGCTTTTTATTTAATACAAATATTAAATTGTCCAGCGATTAGCTTTTTAAATATAGCTCGAACGGGAGCAGGATCGGTTTTTCACCAGCAGCGTAGCAGCCCGAGGATGTCCGTCTCCGATAGGCAGTACAAAACGGCATTTTAATCGACCCCCCCCCCCCCCCCACCCCCCACCCCCACCCCCTCAAAGGGGCCAAAGTCGCGCGCACGGCCAGTGGCAGAACCGCAGCGCCGCTGAAGGTGAGTATTGTAACATCGCTAAATAAAGCATCCCATTCCCTTCGAATGCATTGCAAATATGTACAGGTTCGTAAATTAATTGGTTTATGTAAATTTGACATTGTCCCTAGTGTGAAGGATAGTGTAAGTGTGCGAGGTGATCGCTGGGTACGTCATCGGTGGACCGAAGGGCCTGTTTCTACACTCTTTCTCCAAAGACTATGTGCAGAAGGATAATATTGGCACTGACTGATCTCGATCAGGTTGGTAGGGTAAGATTGATGAGATGTCACAGTGATCAGAGTTTGGGACCAGCTATTTGAACCACGCGGCTGATAGCTAGCGTCCTGTGCAGAAACAACGGAGGTGTTTGTATGTTGGTCGGGGGAAGGGTGTAGAGATGCTTCAGCGGCGCACATAAACTGAATGCGTGTTGATGGTTATTGGCGATGCAACATTGGATGAGAAATATGACGTTATTCATTGTGGTGCAAAAATAACAGATTTAGATGATGAGAAATTTGGACGCGTTAGAGATCGATGGGGGGATTGATGTTCATGTCATTGAAATAACTCGCAACCGTGGTGAGCCGCATGTTCCATTGGCCTTTCTAATGTGAATCTTTGCCAACCGGGTAAAGATGTTTTACTGCCCTTTGTAATGGGTCTGATGAGACGTCTCGAGGAGAGGTGTAAATTGCGTTTTATTTTTAACCCAATGTCATACTGAGGATCGAAGGTAGACACAAAAATCTTCCAGTAATTCAGCGGGTCAGACAGCACCTCTGGAGAAAAGGAATATGTGACGTTTCGGGTCGAGTCCTTCTTCAGACTGGAGAGTCGGGTGAAATGGAAATGAGAGATACGGACGGTGGTGTATGGAGATATAGATGCATGAACGAATGCAGCGACTACTGGAATGCCGCAAGGCTCAGTGCTGGGACCTCAGTTATTCACAATACATATTAACGATTTGGACGAGGGAATTAAATGTGACATCTCCAAATTTGCGGATAACACTCAGATGGATGGTAGTGTGAGATGCGAGGAAGATGCTATGAGCCTGCAGGGTGACGGATAGATTGGGTGAGCGGGCAGATGCATGAGAAATGCTGTATAATAGTGATAATATGATCTTTATTTCATGAGGAGTTGCTTGGTGATTATGTGAAGAAGCCCCGCCAGTCCGCATGCGCGTCATGCGCATCAAGCTTCAAAGCAGCGGTATGAAATCACAAGTAACAGTAATTGAAGTAACATAGTAAGATAAGAAACCTAGAACTACCAGATGACCTTTGTGAGAGAGGGTTGGGAGCGGAGGGCACGTAATCACCAACGTAACTCCTCATAAAATAAAGATCAAACTTCAAACTGGTAAGTTCTCGTTTAATCTTACTATTTTATTTCGGAATCACGTGAGTGATTCCGTGAAGATTTCAAAGCTCTGTGATTTCAAATCCCGGCGTCTCACTGCATCGATTGACTCAGGATGAGTGAATAATCAACAATGCATTAACCATGACATTGATTTAAATGTATTAATGGTTTATTTTAATAAAGAAAATCAATAGCAACCCCTCCATCTCAGGGGGAGGCTAAACTGAACTCAAAACTGAATGGGCAAATAGCCCTGGTTCGGCAATCGGCCTATTGTAGAATTTTTGAAAAATCAATTCACTTGACCATCCTGCGGCCGCGAGGATATAGTCGACGGGGACGTCCATTGCCCTGGCCGCTGACGTTGATGCCGCCCTGGTGGAAGGAGATTTAAAATTGTCAGTGTCAATACCCGCATAAAGCAGAACCTGCTTCAGCCACCTTGAATTGGTCTGAACCGACACTTTCTTATGCGTTTTTTTGTGGCTATTAAACAATGCTGATTCCACACCTCTTAGGGTTCTGGTGGCCTTGATATAATATAGCAAGTGTGACGTGAATAGCAAGTGTGACATAGACGTGAATCCGAAATGCCGAAAATATGATCTTAAACACTGTCAGGTCTGGTCTGCTCTGCTTGACTAGTTCATAAATGTAAAACGTAACGGCATCTGCATCCACTTCCATTCTGTCTAGCCGCAGCTTCTGCAATGTCTGCACCTGTTACAGCACGCCAGCTGTGCACATTAGTGAATGGCCGGCTTATTCCTTGACCGGACCCGGACTCTGCAGGGTAGGGGTACTGCCGTCTGTAGGTGTACTGCCGCCGAACAATTTTGCTGACCACCGGTGGTTTAATCATAGAAACATAGAAACACAGAAAATAGGTGAAGGAGTAGGTCATTCGGCCCTTCGAGCCTGCACCGCCATTCGATATGATCATGGCTGATCATCCAACTCAGTATCCCATCCCTGCCTTGTCTCCATACCCCCTGATCCCTTTAGCCACAAGGGCCACATCTAACTCCCTCTTAAATATAGCCAATGAACTGGCCTCAACTATCTTCTGTGGCAGAGAATTCCACAGATTCACCACTCTCTGTGTAAAAAATCATTTTTTCATCTCGGTCCTAAAAGACTTCCCTCTTATCCTTAACCTGTGACCTCTAGTTCTGGACTTCCCCAAAATCGGGAATAATCTTCCTGCATCTAGCCTGTCCAACCCCTTAAGAACTTTGTAAGTTTCTATAAGTTCCCCCCTCAATCTTCTAAATTCTAGCGTGTACAAGCCGAGTCTATCCAGTTTTTCTTTATATGAAAGTCCTGCCATCCCAGGAATCAGTCTGGTGAACCTTCTCTGTACTCCCTCTATGGCAAGAATGTCTTTCCTCAGATTCGGAGACCAATACTGTACGCAATACTCCAGGTGTGGTCTCACCAAGACCCTGTACAACTGCTGTAGAACATCCCTGCTCTTATACTCAAATCCTTTTGCTATGAATGCTAACATACCATTTGCTTTCTTCACTGCCTGCTGCACCTGCATTCCTACTTGCAATGACTGGTGTACCATGACACCCAGGTCTCGTTGCATCTCCCCTTTTCCTAATCGGCCACCATTCAGATAATAGTCTACTTTCATGTTTTTGCCACCAAAGTGGATAACCTCACATTTATCCACATTATACTGCATCCGCCATGCATTTTCCCACTCACCCAACCTATCCAAGTCACCTTTCGGCCTCCTAACATCCTCCTCACAGCTAACACTGCCCCCCAGCTTCGTGTCATCCGCAAACTGGAGATGTTGCATTCAATTCCCTCATCCAGATCATTCATATATATTGTAAATAGCTGGGGTCCCAGCACTGAGCCTTGCGGTACCCCACTAATCACTGCCTGACATTCTGAAAAGAACCCGTTTACTCCTACTCTTTGCTTCCTGTCTGCCAGCCAGTTCTCTATCCACATCAATACTGAACCCCCAATACCGTGTGCTTTAAGTTTGCATACTAATCTCTTATATGGGACCTTGTCGAAAGCCTTCTGAAAGTCCAGATATAACACATCCACAGGTTCTCCCTTATTCACTCTACTAGTTACATCCTCGAAAAATTCTATAAGATTCGTCAGACATGATTTACCTTTCATAAATCCATGCTGACTTTGTCCAATGAATTCACCACTTTCCAAATGTGCTGCTATCCCATCTTTAATAACTGACTCTAGCAGTTTCCCCACCACCGATGTTAGACTAACTGGTCTGTAATTCCCCGTTTAATCTCTCTCTCCCTTTCTAAAATAGTGGGGTTAGATTAGCTACCCTCCAGTCCTCAGGAACTACTCCAGAATCTAAAGAGTTTTGAAAAATTATCACTAATGCATCCACTATTTCTGCGGCTACTTCCTTAAGTACTCTGGGATGCAATTTATCTGGCCCCGGGGATTTATCGGCCTTTAATCCATTCAATTTACCTAACACCACTTCCCGGCTAACCTGGATTTCATTCAGTTCCTTTATCTTATTTAACCCCCGGTCCCTTGCTATTTCCGGCAGATTATTTATGTCTTCCTTAGTGAAGACAGAACCAAAGTAGTTATGCAATTGGTCTGCCATGTCCTTGTTCCCCATGATCAATTCACCTGTTTCTGAGTGCAAGGGACCTACATTTGTTTTAACTAATCTTTTACGACGACAGATGGCGCAATGGGCTAAGTGTTCGGCTGGCGACCGGAAGGTAGCTGGTTCGAATCCCGCTTGGTGTGCATACTGTCGTTGTGTCCTTGGGCAAGACACTTCACCCACCTTTGCCTGTGTGTGAATGTGTGTGAGTGATTGGTGGTGGTCGGAGAGGCCGTAGGCGCAGATTAGCAGCCACGCTTCCATCAGGCAGCTGTGGCTACAGAAGTAGCTCACCACCACCGAGTGTGACTGAGGAATGTGTGAATAATGCGATGTAAAGCGCCTTGAGTATTCTAGAAAGGCGCTATATAAATTCCATCCATTATTATTATTATTATTATTATTATTATTTTCCTCTTCACATAATCTATAAAAATTTTGCAGTCAATTTTTATTTTCCCTGCCAGTTTTCTTTCATAATCTATTTTCCCTTTCCTAATTAAGCCTTTTGTCCTCCTCTGCTGGACTCTTAATTTCTCCCAGTCCTATGGTAGGCTGCTTTTTCTGGCTAATTTGTACGCTTCATCTTTTGTTTTGATTCTATCCCTGTTTTCCCTTGTTATCCACGGATGCACTACCTTCCCTGATTTATTCTTTTCACAAACTGGGATGAACAATTGCTGTAGTTCATCCATGCAGTTTTTAAAAGCCCTACATTGCATATTCACCGTCAACCCTTTAAGAATCATTGGCCAGTCTATCTTGGCCAATTCACGTCTCATACCTTCAAAGTCTCCTTTCTTTAAGTTCAGGACCCTTGTTTCTGAATTAACAATGTCACTCTCCATCCTAATTATTCCCACCGTTCTTCCCTCGTCGTCGAGCTCCTTCACTCTCTTCGCGAGGTCTTCCCCAAACAGCAAATTTGCGGCTGAATATTGCTGGGCTTACATAGCGCCGCAAAGTTTGGGTGGATGGTCGGGCGGATGGCACCTTTTCCTTA
Organism: Amblyraja radiata; assembly: GCF_010909765.2. Classification (NCBI taxonomy): domain Eukaryota; kingdom Metazoa; phylum Chordata; class Chondrichthyes; order Rajiformes; family Rajidae; genus Amblyraja; species Amblyraja radiata. The sequence continues at coordinate 3,203,481 of NC_045960.1, forward strand.
AACAATTAATTTCAAAATGTGCACTGCACATGAGGGCTAAGGCATCCTGCTGCGTCTCAGACAGGTGCCCCTCTTCCACCGATCTGGCGAACGCCGTAATGCCCGAGCCGAGCAACTTCAGGACCCGCTGAAGCTTCATTTCTTGGGCCCGGATGCCAATGCCCATATATCACATGATATATCACTTCATATCACATGATTTACCGCCGGTTACTTTAAGCAGCACACAGTTAACCGGGGTCTCATATTTCTTAGCTGTTTCGTCCATAGTCAGCTCTTGCAGCTGATGTGAGACTAGATAATTGATGGTTGTGGCCAAGTCATCCCCCAGCGGCTCCCCTGACTCCCTTGGGATTGAAAATCTTGCTGCCAGGCATGGAAATTCTGGCTGGTGCCCTTCATCCCTTGGGGTAAATTCCCCCACAGATTCGGCGTCAGAATAAAACTGACCCGTTACGCTCTCCTCCTCCAAGATGGAGCGATTGAGCAGTTCTATTTCAGGCGCTGCTGGCGCGGCCTCTCCTTCAGGCTGGCGCAGATACAATTCCTCCTCCCGGAATGTGCCCTGATGGAGCATCCTCTCCATAAAGAGCTCCATTTTTCATAACCGTGCAAACACGGTATCCATTTGCGGAGGGGAACCCTCCTGGCCCGACTCCCCCGAGACTAATGGGCCGTGCAGACTTTCTAACGACCTTGCGCCCCACTGGCACGGTGACGATGCTATGAGGCAACAAGTCTGCAGTCACTGACCTTCCCGCCGGCGACTGAATAGGTGAACTGCGCGGCCGTTCGCTACCCACACTCCCGCGGTTTTCCACAGCTTTTCCAAAGGCTCGCATCGCCTTCACCTTAGATGCTTTCTCCATGTTGAAAACTTGATCCTGAAAACAAGACTTACTCCAACCCAGAAAGCGACCTCCGACTAAGTTGTACACTTACCTGAGGTTTTTAAACTTACCGCTGAAGGAGTGCTGCACCTCCCAACATATATGTGAGGTTATCCGCTTTAGTGGCAAGAACAGGAAGGCAGATTACTATCGTAATGGTGTCAGATTTGGAAAAGGGGAAGTGCAACGAGACCTGGGTGTGCTTATCCATCAGTCACTGAAAGTAAGCATGAGTGGTGCGTCGGTAACGAAACGAAAGAGAGGAGTCAGGTATTTCGAGAGGCACCTTTATTTATATTCTCCCCGGTTGTAGGGAAGTCCACGAGAGAAAGATGGCACCCAAACCCTTGCCTTTAAACCCTCTGGTTAAGGGCCGTCTCTGGACTGGACCATTCCCGTGCCGACAGTTAGGATGGCCCGACCCTTGGGAGACGCCATAACAACATGCAGGTACAGCAGGTAGTGAAGAAAGCTAATGGCATGTTGGCTTTAATTGCGAGAGAATTTGAGTGTAGGAGCAAGGAGATCTTACTGCAGTTGTACAGGGTGAGACCGCACCTGGAGTAGTGTGTGCAATTTTGGTCTCCTAATTTGAGGAAGGACATTATTGCTATTGAGGGATTGCAGCGTAGGTTCATTACGGGATTGACATGTGATGAAAGAATTGGTCGACTGTGCTTGTATTCACTGGAATTTAGAACGGGAGGGGATCTTATAGATATCTTAAAGGATTGGTCAAGCTATATGCAAGAAAAATGTTCCTGATGTTGCGGGGATCCAGAACCAGGGGTCACTGTTTATGGAGAACTGATCGCCCATTTAGGACTGAGGAAAAACATTTTCACCCAGAGAGTTGTGAATCTGTGGAATTCTCTGCCACAGATGGGTGGAGGCCAATCCACTGGGTGTTTTCAAGAGAGACATAGATTTAGCTGTAAGGGCAAAATGAATCAAGGGATATGGGGAAACCCCAGGAACGGGGCAACGATTTTAGATTACAGCATCTAGACCCTTCATCAGGCTGATCCGTCCTGCTAGCTAGTCAGCTAGATGGCCAGATAGCTACATAGCTAGATAGCTAACCGAATAACGATGACAAGATAGCTATAGCCATATCTCTTCAAGGTATGCCTACTTTGAAGAAGTTCTCCTCCTCTCTCCGGAGACAGTTTCTCAACCTCCTCTCTAATTGCACACCTTCTGTGATCCCCCCTGCCCTCCAACTGTACGACCATACCCTTACCCAGACTCGATACCACAGCCACATTTGCTTCCTCGGGTCCTGCCTGCGCCATCATCTCATACCCCACGGCTTCCAGCTCCAGTTCCCTACCTCCCAGTTCGGACCCCAACCGGACCATCGGTACCGACTGGCCATCCACCGGCATACCCAGCAATTCTCCAACCGGGCACTGAGATCCACCCTGGTTGCGATGCGCCGGCACCAACAGGACCTCACATCGCACTCCCTGGACTTCAGGCCTCACTAACCCAGACCTGCAACGGACCCCAGCTGTATTTCATCCGCCGGAAGATCCACCTCTTAAATAAAAAATTCCTGGCCTACCTTAATTCCACCAAGGACCTTAAATTATCCCGACTCCAGGCCGCTCCCGACGCCTACACTCCGCGACTCGACCGCTCGCAGACTCCGGGCCCCAACTCTGGCCCGCATCGCCTGCCCGAGTCCCGCGACACCATCTTGGCCACTAGGAGCGACTTCCATATTCACCGGGACGCCGCCTTCACCGACCTCTACATCGATGCCGCCACCGACCCTCACCTGCCGACCGATGACGCCCAGCCTCGCAGCTTCAACGGTAACTTGGACTCGCTCCCCATCGCTGATTCCTCCGACATCGCCGCCCGACCCCAACTACCCGACAACGCCACCGGACCGGGGCTATCTCAACATGGCCGCCGCTACGCACCCGATTCATCTCGCCGCCGACCCGCCGACCATCCGCCCACAGGGACCACCCACGCATCGCCCGCGGACCCCGACTCAACCACCGCTGGACTCCGACCATCGGGTCCGGTGACCCGCGCCGCTGGACTCCGACCATCGGGTCCGTTGACCCGCGCCACTCCACCCCCCTCCAGCAACCCACAGCCGTCGCCTTACCTGGAGCCTGGACTCTGCACTGGGCCTGCAGCCCTCACGCTGCTTACTCCCACTCTCCTCGATTTAATTCCACCGGGTCCTAGCGCCCGTCTGCCCAGCCGTGCTAACCTCAGTGGCTGCTCCACTGACCCTCCCCCATCCCCCCCCTACCATGTCACACCCGCTCTTCCCCACCCACCTTACAGCCCTCTCTCCCCCCCCACCCCCTGACCACCCACCACCCCCTGACCACCCACCACCCCTCCAACACCCACAACCCCCCCCCCCACACATCGCCCCGTCCCCAGTCTACCCACCTGCCTCCCTCTGGCCCCAACTCCCACCCTTGCCGGGTGTTCACCATCCCCCCCGACCTCCCCCTCTCCCCAACCAACGGTCTGTCCTCAGCAGAGGTCTCACCTTTGTCCCCCTCCGTCCCCATCTCAATGAGTTCCGCGCCCACCATGACTTGGAGAGCTTCTACCGTCGTCTCCGCCTCACAGCGCACTTCCATGGGAAGGAGTCCTCGCCCCCTAATGATGACCCCTTTTCCCGTCTCCAACGCACCCCCTCCTCGTGGAACCCCCCTCAGAAAGTCCCGGCTCTGGAACTCTTCATTCAGAACTGCCGCCGCGACGTCAACCGCCTCAACTTCTCCACTCCCCTTTCTCACTCCAATCTTTCCCCCTCTGAACGCACTGCCATCGAATCACTCCGCACAAACCCAGACTGGGTCATCAAACCAGCCGACAAGGGAGGTGCCGTGGTAGTCTGGCGCGTCGATCTCTACAAAGCTGAGGCCACGCGCCAACTCTCGGACACCTCCTCCTACTTACCCTTGGACCATGACCCCACTGACGAGCACCAGGCCACCATTTCTAGCACCATCACCGACTTCATCAATTCCCACGCCCTACCTGACCAAGCCTCCAAACTCATCGTTCCCCAGCCCCGCACGGCCCGTTTTTACCTTCTCCCCAAAATCCACAAACCCGGCTCTCCCGGCAGACCCATTGTCTCTGCGTGTTCGTGCCCCACCGAACTCATCTCCACATACCTTGACTCCATCCTATCCCCCTTGGTCAAATCCCTCCCCACCTATGTTCTAGACACCTCAGACACTCTCCGCCGCCTCCACGCATTCCACTCTCTGGGCCCTCACCCCCTCATCTTCACCATGGATGTCCGGTCACTCTACACCTCCATCCCCCACCAGGATGGCCTCAGAGCCCTCCGGTTCTTCCTCGACCAGAGGAGCAACCTATACCCAGCCACTGACACTCTCCTCCGCTTAGCGGAGTTGGTCCTCACCCTCAATAACTTTACATTTGACTCCTCCCATTTCCTCCAAACACAAGGCGTAGCTATGGGCACACGCATGGGCCCCAGCTACGCCTGCCTCTTTGTCGGGTACGTTGAACAATCCTTGTTCAATGCGTACCAGGGCCCCATCCCCGACCTCTACCTCCGCTACATTGACGACTGCTTTGGTGCCACCTCCTGCACCCACACACAACTGACTGACTTCATCCACTTCACCACCAACTTCCATCCGGCACTCCAATACACCTGGACGATTTCAGACACTTCCCTACCATTCCTTGACCTCACCATCTCCATCGCAGGGGACAGACTCCTGACCGACATACATTATAAACCCACTGACTCACATGGCTATCTGGACTACACGTCTTCCCACCCTGCCCCCTGTAAAGACTCCATCCCCTACTCCCAATTCCTCCGCCTACGCCGCATCTGTTCCCAGGATGAGACATTTCATACTAGGGCATCGGAAATGTCCTCGTTCTTCAGGGAACGGGGATTCCCCTCCGCCACCATAGATGAGGCTCACACCAGGGTCTCATCCATACCCCGTAACACTGCTCTCTCTCCCCATCCCCGCACACGCAACAAGGGCAGAGTCCCTCTGGTCCTCACCTTTCACCCCACCAGCCGGCAAATACAACACATAATCCTCCGCCATTTCCGCCACCTCCAACGTGACCCCACCACTCGCCACATCTTCCCATCTCCCCCCATGTCTGCCTTCCGCAAAGACCGCTCCCTCCGCAACTCCCTCGTCAATTCTTCACTTCCCTCCCGCACCACCCCCTCCCCGGGCACTTTCCGTTGCAACCGCAAGAAATGCAACACCTGTCCCTTCACCTCCCCCCTCGACTCCATTCAAGGTCCCAAGCAGTCGTTCCAGGTGCGACAAAGGTTCACCTGTATCTCCTCCAACCTCATCTACTGCATCCGCTGCTCTAGATGTCAGCTGATTTACATCGGTGAGACCAAGCGTAGGTTGGGCGACCGTTTCGCCGAACACCTCCGCTCAGTCCGCAATAACCTACCTGACCTCCCGGTGGCTCAGCACTTCAACTCCCCCTCCCATTCCCAATCCGACCTCTCTGTCCTGGGTCTCCTCCATTGCCAGAGTGAGCAACAGCGGAAATTGGAGGAACAGCACCTCATATTCCGTCTGGGGTCCTTGCGTCCCCTTGGCATCAACATTGAATTCTCCCAATTTGGCTAGCCCGTGCTGTCCCCCCCCCCCCCCTCCCCTTCCTTCACCCTCTAGCTGTCTCCTCCCATCCGCCCGCCCTCGGGCTCCTCCTCCTCCTCCCTTTGTCCTTCTTTCTTTCCCCACCCCCTATCAGTCTGAAGAAGGGTTTCGGCCCGAAACGTCGCCTATTTCCTTCGCTCCATAGATGCTGCTGCACCCGCTGAGTTCCTCCAGCAATTTTGTGTACCTTCGATATTCCAGCATCTGCAGTTCCCTTTTGAACACAGCTATAGCCATATATCTGGATTGCTGGATAGCCACGTAGTTAATTTGCTAGACAACTAGATGGATAGCTGGTTAAATAGGTAGCGATTTGCACATAACTATACAACTAGATGGCTAGGTGACTAGACGACTAGCTGGCTAGATGGCCAAATGGATAGATGGCTACCTTGCTTGGTATATAAATGGCTCGACGGCTAGACGTTAGAAGGCAAGATGGGTAGCTGGCTTACTCCAAGCAGACTAGCTGGCTAGTCGGCTAGCAGGCTAGATGTTGAGAAGGCTAGATGACTGCGTGGCCATGTAATCTGCTGAATAGCGAGATAGCTAGACAGCAAGCCGAATAACAAGATAGCTAGACAGATATCTGATTTGCTACATAGCCATATAGTTAATTTGCTAAACAACCAGACAGACAGACAGACAGACAGACAGACAGACAGACAGACAGACAGACAGACAGACAGACAGACAGACAGACAGACAGACAGACAGACAGACAGACAGACAGACAGACAGACAGACAGACAGACAGACAGACAGACAGACAGACAGACAGACAGACAGACAGACAGACAGACAGACAGATTGTTCTCCCTCTGTAAAAGTTGAACAAGTTAGGTCTTTATTCTTTGTAGCGCAGAAGGTTAAGGGGGGACTTGATAGAGGTCTTTAAAATGATGAGAGGGATAGACAGAGTTGACGTGGATAAGCGTTTCCCACTGAGAGTAGGGAAGATTCCAACAAACAAGGGGACATGACTTGAGAATTAAGGGACAGAAGTTTAGGGGTAACATGAGGGGGAACTTCTTTACTCAGAGAGTGGTGGCTGTGTGGAATGAGCTTCCAGTGAAGGTGGTGGAGGCATGTTCGATTTTATCATTTAAAAATAAATTGGATAGTTATATGGACGGGAAAGGAATGGAGGGTTATGGTCTGTACGCAGGTATATGGGACTAGGGGAGAATACGTGTTCGGCACTGACTAGAAGGGTCGAGATGGCCTGTTTCCGTGCTGTAATTGTTATATGGTGATAGATAGATAGATAGATAGATAGATAGATAGATAGATAGATAGATAGATAGATAGATAGATAGATAGATAGATAGATAGATAGACAGACAGACAGATAGATAGATAGATAGATAGATAGATAGATAGATAGATAGATAGATAGATAGATAGATAGATAGATAGATAGATAGATAGATAGATAGATAGATAGATAGATAGATAGATAGATAGATAGATAGATAGATAGATAGATAGATAGATAGATAGATAGATAGATAGATAGATAGATAGATAGATAGATAGATAGATAGATAGAGAGATAGAGAGATAGATCGATAGAGAGGTAGGGAGGTAGGGAGGTAGGGAGGTAGGGAGGTAGGGAGGTAGGGAGGTAGGGAGGCGGTCGGTCGGTCGGGTAGGTCGGTCGGTCGGTCGGTCGTCGGTCGGTCGGTCGCTCGCTCGCTCGCTCGCTCGCTCGCTCGCTCGCTCGCTCGCTCGCTCGCTCGCTCGCTCGCTCGCTCCTCGCTCGCTCGCTCGCTCGCTCGCTCGCTCGCTCGCTCGCTCGCTCGCTAGCTCGTCTCTCGCTCGCTAGTCGCGCGGCGGTCGGGCGTCGGAGGTCGGGGGTAGGTCGGTCGGTCGGTCGGTCGGTCGGTCGGTCGGTAGTCGGTCGGTCGTCGATCGCTCGCTCGCTGCTAGTCTCTCGTCCGCTCGCTCGTTCGCTCGCTCGCTCGCCGTGCTCTCTCGCTCGCTCCGCTCGCTCGTCGCTCGCTCCTCGCTCTCTGCTCCTCGCTGCTCGCTCGCTCGCTCGCTCGCTACTCGCTCCTCGCTCGCTCTCGCTCCTCGCTTCGCTGCGCTCGCTCGCTCGCTCGCTCGCTCGCTCGCTCGATAGATAGCATAGTCGATAGATAGATAGATAGATAGATAGATAGATAGATAGATAGGTCTTCACACTTCCTCCAAATCAAAGGTGTAGCTTTGGCCACTGGCATGGGCTCCAGCTATGCGTGCTCTTTGTAGGGTACGTTGATTAATCTCCGTTCCAGGCGTACACTGTCTTTATCCCAGAACGACCTCCGTTACATCGACGACTGCGTCGGTGATACCTGCTGTGATACCCAGTGACCACTGTCCCATCTACCTCTGGATGGTGGACGATTCTAAACACCCCCGACGCTTGAGTGGACTTATCTTGCACTAAACGTTATTCCCTGTATCATATATCTGTACACTGTGGATGACTCAATCGAGATGGATTGAACGGACTGATGGCAAAGTGGATGTATATCCGCTGACTGGTCAGTGTGCATCAACATTTTTTCACTGTACCTCGCTGCAAATGAGAAGAAACTAAACTTCCCTGAGAGCGAGGGATTGGGAAAATACCAATCACTGCACAAATAACCTCGCCGAGATGGAGAGACGTAATACACTATTCAGTGGAAATACATTCCCCTGAAAAGGATAGAGAAACAGCGGTCAGTGTACAGATAACCAACTGAGAGAATGGGGCGGCTAGACGCAGGTCAGTTTACAGATATCTACAACTACCCCCCCCCCCCCCCCCCCCCCCGCACTCCCGGACATGACCGATAGAGCTGATTCGCCACTCACAGGAAGCGGGAGAATCTCCTTCATCTCTTCTCTACCACCACCCACGCACAAAGGAAACCACCTTTCCCTTCAGAGATACGCGCCAGGGGGAATCCACCCCCATCCTGCCGCAGAAGGCTGTGGAGGCCAAGTCAGTGGATATGTTAAAGGCAGCGATAGATAACGTATTGATTAGTACGGGAGTCCGATGTTATGGGGAGAAGGTCGCTTTCTGGGTTGGAGTAAGTCTTGTTTTCAGGATCAATTTTTCAACATGGAGAAAGCGTCTAAGGTGCAGGCGATGCGAGCCTTTGGAAAAGCTGTGGAAACCCGCGGGAGTGTGGGTAGCGAACGGCCGCGCAGTTCACCTATTCAGTCGCCGGCGGGAAGGTCAGTGACTGCAGACTTGTTGCCTCATAGCACCGTTGCCGCGCTAGTGGGGCGCAAGGTCGTTAGAAAGTCTGCACGGCCCATAGTCTCGGGGGAGTCGGGCCAGGAAGGTTCCCCTCCGCAAATGGATATGTGATTGAATGCCGGACAAGGCTAGATGGGTCGAATGGCCTAATTCTGCTCCTATGAAATGATCTTATGACACACCAGGATATGTCCGATAACCCCGACACTAAGCACATCCCACGTACACAGAATCGTCTCTATATTACCAACCAGGGCAATATCCCGCACCACTCCCACACACACGAGTGGAATATCCTCCATCTCCTACACACACACACACACACACACACACACACACACACACACATACACACACACACACACACACACACACACACACACACACACACACACACACACACACACACACACACACACACACACACACACACACACACACACACACACACACACACACACACACACACACACACACACACACACACACTCACGCTCACTCACGCTCACTCACACACTCACACTCACGCTCACTCACACACACACATCAGGGGATTACCTTTACCTCCTCCTTCCCCATATATATAAGGATTATGTATTCCACCCCCCACCCCCCCCCCCCTCCACATACACACCGCCGCTAACACATGCACACACCCCAAGTACTAGTGATAGAAACATAGAAACATAGAGTAGGAGTAGGCCATTCGCCCCGTCGAGCCTGCACCGCCATTCAATATGATCATGGCTGATCATCCAACTCAGTAACCCGTACCTGCCTTCTCTCCATACCCCCTGATCCCCTTAGCCACAAGGGCCACATCAAACTCCCTCTTAAATATAGCCAATGAACTGGCCACGACTACCCTCTGTGGCAGAGAGTTCCAGAGATTCACCACTCTCTGTGTGAAAAAAGTCTCGGTTTTAAATGTTTTCCCCCTTATCCTTAAGCTCTGACTCCTTGTCCTGGACTTCCCCAACATCGGGAGCAATCTTCCTGCATCTAGCCTGTCCAACCCCTTAAGAATTTTATAAGTTTCTATAAGATCCCCTCTCAATCTCCTAAATTCTAGAGAGTATAAACCAAGTCTATCCAATCTTTCTTCACAAGACAGTCCTGACATCCCAGGAATCAGTCTGGTGAAACTTCTCTGCACTCCCTCTAGGGCAATAATGTCCTTCCTCAGATTTGGAGACCAACACTGTACGCAATACTCCAGGTGTGGTCTCACCAAGACCCTGTACAACTGCAGTAGAACCTCCCTGCTCCTATACTCAAATCCTTTTGCTATGAAAGCTAACATACCATTCGCTTTCTTCACTGCCTGCTGCACCTGCATGCCTACTTTCAATGACTCGTGTACCATGACACCCAGGTCTCGCTGCATCTCCCCTTTTCCTAGTCGGTCACCATTTAGATAAAAGTCTGCTTTCCTGTTTTTGCCACCAAAATGGATAACCTCACATTTATCCACATTATACTGCATCTGCCAAATATTTGCCCACTCACCCAGCCTATCCAAGTCACCTTGCAGTCTCCTAGCATCCTCCTCACAGCTAACACTGCCCCCCAGCTTAGTGTCATCCGCAAACTTGGAGATATTGCCTTCAATTCCCTCATCCAGATCATTAATATATATTGTAAATAGCTGGGGTCCCAGCACTGAGCCTTGCGGTACCCCACTAGTCACTGCCCGCCATTGTGAAAAGGACCCGTTTACTCCTACTCTTTGCTTCCTGTTTGCCAGCCAGTTCTCTGTCCACATCAATACTGAACCCCCAATGCCGTGTGCTTTAAGTTTGTATACTAATCTCTTATGTGGGACCTTGTCGAAAGCCTTCTGGAAGTCCAGATACACCACATCCACTGGTTCTCTCCTATCCACGCTACTAGTTACATCCTCGAAAAATTCTATAAGATTCGTCAGACATGATTTACCTTTTGTAAATCCATGCTGACTTTGTCCAATGATTTCACCACTTTCCAAATGTGCTGCTATCCCATCTTTAATAACTGACTCTAGTAGTTTCCCCACTACCGATGTTAGACTAACTGGTCTGTAACTCCCCTTTTTCTCTCTCCCTCTCTTCTTAAAAAGTGGGGTTACGTTTGCTACCCGCCAATCCACAGGAACTACTCCAGAATCTAAAGAGTTTTGAAAGATTATTACTAATGCATCCACTGTTTCTGGAGCTACTTCCTTAAGTACTCTGGGATGCAGCCTATCTGGCCCTGGGGATTTATCGGCCTTTAATCCATTCAATTTACCCAACACCACTTCCCGGCTAACCTGGATTTCACTCAATTCCTCCAACTCATTTGACCCGCGGTCCCCTGCTATTTTAGGCAGATTATTTATGTCTTCCTTAGTGAAGACGGAACCAAAGTAGTTATTCAATTGGTCCGCCATATCCTTGTTCCCCATGATCAACTCACCTGTTTCTGACTGCAAGGGACCTACATTTGTTTTAACTAATCTCTTTCTTTTCACATATCTATAAAAACGTTTGCAGTCAGTTTTTATGTTCCCTGCCAGTTTTCTTTCATACTCTATTTTTCCTTTCCTAATTAAGCCCTTTGTCCTCCTCTGCTGGTCTCTGAATTTCTCCCAGTCCTCCGGTATGCTGCTTTTTCTGGCTAATTTGTACGCATCAATCTTCGCTTTGATACTATCCCTGATTTCCCTTGTTATCCACGGATGCACTACCTTCCCTGATTTATTCTTTTGCCAAACTGGGATGAACAATTTTTGTAGTTCATCCATGCAGTCTTTAAATGTCTTCCATTGCATATCCATGAGGAGTATTAACACAACTACAGAACCTAATGCCAAACAAAGCAGCGGGCCCAGATCAGTTGCCACCATGGTTTCTAAAGATGTTCACATCAAAAATAACACCCATACTCACAGATTTATTCCAGACCTCATTTGATTGTGGGTCACTACCACGACAGTGGAAGGAAGCAAACATCTGTGCAATATTTAGGAAGGGCAATAAGGCTGCGCCTGAGAATTACAGACCAGTTTCACTGACCAGTGTTACATGTAAGATCTTGGAATACATCATACACTCTCACATCATAGACCATTTCGAAAAGAATAGGATGCTGGTGGACTCACAACATGGCTTCAGAGCAAAACGTTCAACAGAAACACAACTTATTGTCACTATTGATGACATCACAAAGATTAGATTAGATTAGATATAATTTATTGCCACACAGCCAGGCTGGTGGAAATTTGGGTTGTCTGCAGCGATACAATAATAAAGAACACACAACCACAATAAAACTGTAACACAAACATCCACCACAGCATTCATCACTGTGGTGGAAGGCACAAAGTTTGGCCAGTCCTCCTCCATTCCCCCCCCCCCCCCCCCCCCCCCCGTGGTCAGGACCAGAGTCCAGAGTCAGTCCAGGATCGGCTCTTCCTCACCGGAGACCGCGGCTTTAAGTTGTTGTAGGGCGCAGGCCGGCGGTCAAGATTTAAAGTCCCCGCCGCAGCCAGAAGCACCGTAGACTGCAGGGCCGGCGGTCGAAGCTCCCCTCCAGGGGTGATGGTAAGTCCATGCCGGACCCGCGGTAGAAGTCGGCCGCGGGCTGGCAGTGATGGCTTCTTCTTCCCCCGGGTCCCGGGCTGTAGACTCCACACCAGCTGGAGCTCTGCAGACCGCGGCTTCAGGCCGCGACTTCAGGCTGTCGGCTGCCCCGGGTCAGCGAAACGGAGCGCTCCCCTCCAGCGAGCCCCAGCGAGGGCTCATCCGCTCCACAACGAGAGTCCACGCTGCGCCCGCCGCTGAAGCCCCGGGCGCGTCTCCGGGAAAGGCCGCGTCGATCCTTGATGTTAGGCCACGGGGGAGGCGACCTGGAAAAACTCGCCTCTCCGTGGAGGAGGCGACCGAAGCGGTTTCCCCCCCACCCCCCCACACCACCCCCACATAAAACACACAAAGAAACATTAAATACAGACTTTAAAACATACTAAAAAAAAATAAAAAAGTTGAAAAACTGACGAGCTGCATGACATGGCTGCTGCCAGAGCAGCGCCCCCTACAGATATGGCATTAGATAAGGGGAAATCTATACATATGGCAATCCTGGACTTTTCAAAAGCGTTCGATAAAGTTCCTCATGAAAGGCTCCTAGGAAAACTGGATTACTGTGGCATCAGAAATAGTCTACATAACTGGATTAGGGACTTTCTCACAAACCGGACACAGAGGGTGGCCTGTGAATGAAACATTTCTTCTGAAGAACAAGTACTGTCAGAAGTACGGCAAGGCACGGTTCTCGGACCACTGTTGTTCCTGACGTACATTAATGATCTACATGAACACATACATTGTAAAACAAGACTCTTCGCAGATGATTGTCTTGTATATACACCTGTCACTGATGTAGAGGATATGAACTCCTTACAAGAAAACCTCAAGTCCTTGGAATTTTGGCAAAACACATGGAAGATACAACCAAATGCTCAATTATGATCATTTCAAATAAGAAGAAACCACCTACTCGAGACTTTATCTTCTGTGGACAAATACTTCATCGTACAAGTTGGCGGCGGCGCGACTCACCCGTTGCAGCGGCCCCCACAGCCTGTCTGTCTGTTTTTATTTTTTGTCTAGTTAAATGTAGTGTTGGTGTTTTTTTTAATACTAGTTTTAAATGTGTATATGTGGGGGGCGGGGGGGGGGAGGGGGAACCCGTTTAAAATCTCTTACCTGTCCGGGAGACCCGACCTTTTCCCTGTCAGGCCTCCGTTATCGTTGGGGCCTAGCACCGTGGAGCGGCCTCCAACCTGAACGACCCGGGGGCTCGGGAGACTGCCGAGCTGCGGACTACTCACCATCGTGGGGCTGGCCGGCCTCGGAGCGTGGGGAGCGGTGGTGACTCGCTGCTGCTACTCGACTCCTGGGGCTCGGAGGCTCCAGCACCGCAGCCGCAGGTCCGGTGGACTGGGACATCGGGAGCTCGCAGGTCCGGGGGGAGAGACCGCTTCCCGGAGCTCCCGCAACGCGACTTCTCCAGCCCGTGTCGTGGGGTTGGAGCGACCTGGAGCGGGGTCATACATCGCCCGGCGCGGCTTCATGGCCGTGCGACATATCAGCGCCCGCCGGGGGCTCAAACACTACTATTCAGATGCAAGTCTGATCAACTGTCAGTAGCAACAAATGTTTGGTTATAACTACAGCATGAATTCCTTTGAAGAATGTTATTAAATTCTTCAGTCACAGAGGCAAGTTTATTCATGTTCTTACTCATCTGCGTTGGCTCCCTGCAAGTCACAGGATAATAATCAAAAAAGGAAGTGTGGATTAACTTTTCTCATGCTAGACCAGACACATTGCGGTCCGCCTTGGCCTACCCGATCTTCCAGTTGCCCAACACTTTAACTCTCCTTCCCATTCCTGACTGACCTTTCTGTCCTGGGCCTCCTCCATTGTCAGTGAGGCCAAATGCAAATTGGAGGAACAGCACCTCATATTTCGCTTGGGCAGCTTACCCGGCGATATTGATATTGATTTGTCCAACTTCAAGTAACCCTTACATCCCCTCTTTCTCCATCCCTCCCCGACCCTAGTCACTGTCGTCCTGCTGCCTTTCACTGAATCACCCGTCATCACCTTCACTCCTCAGTCTCCTACGCTTCAAGGAATAAAATCTTAGCCTTCCCAACCACTTCCGATAACTCAGTCCCTCCAGTCCTGGCAACATCCTCGTAATCTTCTGTGCATTCTTTCAAATTTAATATAGGCTGTGGGCCGAGGAGCTTTATTCCAGTGTTTCGTGACCCAAGTCACAGAACTACATGAAATTTTCACAAATTGTGTAAAAATATATATAAATCACCCCTGAAACTCGTCATGAACAAGACTTACACATTTTTATTAAATTAGAGAAAAACCGGAAAAATCTCGGGTATTTTTAGACCAATCAAAGCACGTTTAACATTGAGTTGTCTGCCAGTTGGCCAATCACGCGCTTTGTTTCAGGCTAGCACACATCATAGCTGAGAGGGCTTCACTGGTGCCTGTTTTACATGAGATTCCGATGAAGGTTCTTTGTCGTGGAAACTTGCAGCAGGGTAATTGAATTTAGTGAGAAAAGCATTAAGAAGTCTGAAAAATGTGCAGCTAAGTGGATAGAAGTGGAAGAAAGTCTTGAAAACAAAGTCCCTGCTGAGGTGCTGCAGTCAAACTTCGTGAATCAACGAACTGAAAGGTAAGATCCAAAGTCTGAATTGATGACAATTAATCTGTATGGACTTCATTTAATTTAATTGCACCCTTTATAATGTGATAAAATGAGATTTGGAGGCTGTACATGCATTCATTCACTCATTCACTCATTCATTCACTCACTCATTCATTCCTTCATTCATTCATTCACTCATTCATACCTACATTTATTCATTCATTCATTCATTCATTCACACTCACTCACTCACTCACTCACTCACTCACTCACTCACTCACTCACTCACACTCACTCACTCACTCACTCACTCACTCACTCACTCACTCACTCACTCACTCACTCACTCACTCACTCACTCACTCACTCACTCACTCACTCACTCACTCACTCACTCACTCACTCGCTCACTCACTCACTCACCCACCCACCCACCCACCCACTCACTCACTCACTCACTCACTCACTCACTCACTTACTCACTCACTCACTCACTCACTAACTCACTCACTCACTCACTCACTCACTCATTTACTCACTCATTCACTCATACATTCAGTCATTCATTCACTCATTCATTCACTCACTCATTCATTCATTCATTCATTCATTCATTCATTCATTCATTCACTCACTCACTCATTCATTCATTCACTCATTCACTTATTCATTCATTCATGAAGTTGAGGGCCTAAACTATATGTATCAATAACAAGGTAAATTAAACATTTTCACTAATATCAGCTTGTTGTAGAGTAATAAGTCTTAATCATCTAATCTCGGTGCTGCCTGCGATAACTTACCGGGAAAAGGTGCTCCGATCGCGGGGCCTATGTATTTAACATAGTGAAGCCGCGGTCTCAATTAAAAAGCGGCCGATTCGCGAACGCGGATCCGCGGAACTTCTCCGCGGGGGGGGGGGGGGGGGGGGGGGGGCGGGGGGGTGGGGGGGGGTGTACATAGTGCCGTCCGTAGCGGCCGTTTTCAGGAAAACGGAGGAATATATCTACCTGGAATATGTATAGGTATAATAATATATTATATGCCAGACCCGCTGAGTTACTCCAGAACTTTGTGTCTATTGTCCAGAAATGAAACTTCTTTACTCTGCATGCTCTCTAATGCAGTCATACATTTCTTATAGTGCAGTGACCACAATTGCACACAATGTTCCAAGTGTTATTTATATCATGTTTTTTAAATAATATATTATATTATTATATTATTATACCTATATTACTATCTGGAATATATATAGGTATAATAATATAATATATTATTTCTATCTGGAATACATATAGGTATAATGATATATAGTTTAAATGGACTGCAACACGGAAATAGGCTGCCCATCGTAGATGGCGCTTACTTTCCCGATCTCATTTTCAATTAGTTTAATTAATTAATGTGCAACTTTCGGCAATGACGAGTTATGACTTCCTTCTCAATTATATTTCATCTAAATCTGTGGAAGATTTCATGTAGTTTGGTGACTTGGGTCTAGACACATTTTTGATGCTCGGCCCACAGCCTAGTAGAATCGTGGTATTATCCCATTCTTCCGGCAATTGGTGTTTTTGGTGGGTCTTCGTGAGCACAATACGTCGATTGAACAACATGCCATACCATGCGCGATTTGATCGTGGGCGTAGCAGAGAAATATAAAGGGAAAGAAAACGTTGGCGATGGGAGAGTAAGGTATATCCACGGGGATGGAAATGAGTTAACTTACGACGTCGATTATTCTTCCACCGTATTATGATATTATCACCTTTAATTTCTTTCCAAGTAAAATTATACTCTCGCATCGCAGGAGTGGACGAAGTGTGTAGGTATGAACTGCAGATGCTGATTGAAAACGAAGACAGATACAAAATTCTGGTGTACATCAGTGGGACAGGCAGCATCTCTGTTTCAGCATCTTCCTGATGTACGAGCCAGAGGATCTGGAGTGACGGAGGAACTGAAGGAAATCGACGTTTGGCAGGACATGGTGTTGGGTAGGCTGATGGGACTGAAGGCTGATAAATCCCTAGGGGCCTGATGTTCTGCATCCCAGGGTATTTAAGGAGGTGGTTCTAGAAATCGTGGACACATCGGTGATCATTTTCCAATGTTCTATAGATTCAGGAGCAGTTCCTATGGACTGGAATGTAGCTAATGTTATCCCACATTTTAAGAATGACGGGAGAGAAATAATAGGGAATTATAGACCAGTTGGCCAGTTAGCCTTGGTGGGGAAGATGCTGGAGTCATTCATAAAGATTAAATAGCGACACATTGGAATAGCAGCAACACTGCAGTATTGCAGGCAGTGAAGAAAGCGAATGACATGTAGCGTCCATAACAAGGGGAGTTGAGTATAGGAGCAAATAGGTCCTTCTGCAGTTGTACAGGGCCCTAGTGAGACCACACCTGGAGTACTGTGTGCAGTGTTGCTCTTCAACGTTGAGGAAGGACATTCTTGCTATTGAGAGAATGCAGCGTAGGTTCACAAAGTTAATATCCAGGATGGCGGGATTGTCATATCCAGAGAGAATGGAGCGGCTGGGCTTGTATACTCTGGAATTTAGAAGGATGAGAGGTGATCTCTGCACGCTGGAGGCAGGAAACATGTTCCCGATGCTGGGGGAGTCGACAATCAGGGGCCACAGTTTTAGAATAAGGGGTAAGCCATTGAGAACGGAGATGACTTAACACTTTTTCACACAGAGACTTGTGAATCTGCCGAATTCTCTGCCTCGCAGGGTGGAGGCCGGTTCTCCGGAAACTTTTAAGAGAGAGCTAGATAGCGCTCTTGAAGATAGCGGAATCAGGGGATATGGGGAGAAGGCAGGAACGGGGTACTGATTGTGGATGATCAGCCATGATCACCTTGAATGGCGGTGCTGGCTTGAAGGGCCGAATGTCTTGCTCCCGCACCTATTGTCTATTGTCTCTTGTCCATTGTCTATACCCGAAACCTCACCCCTTCGATCTTTCCGGAGATGCTTGCTGCCTGTCCCACTGAGTTACACCTTATTTTGGAGCATTTTTGCACCAAATTTATCACCAATATTTCAGAAATAATTTTGGTTGAATCAAGTAATGAGTCGGTGGAATAGGATTATTAGGGTCATTAATTGTATACATTTTTTTAAATCAAGATTTGAAGTTGTCCTTGTTTTAATAATCAAGTTGTACTGTTGTAAAATGTTATGTAAAATGTTAAAAAGGAGCATGCAAAAACTGCAAATAAAATACAGTAACGTTTTGCAGTAAATAAAACCTTTTTTTAGAAACTGTTTTGTGTGTTGATTTGATTCCCTGTTACAGTTCGACTGTGTTAGTGTGTGCAGTGCATCTTTAATTGTCCTCCTGACCTATCAACTTCACCACATCAATTTCAACATGCAATAATGATGTGAATACAACATTTAGTTCGACTTCTATTTCCATCATGAAAATTGAATTCAAACTAAATGGTGAATTTACATTACAAGTCAAGTCAAGTCAAGTCACATTTATTTATATGGCACATTTAAAAAATAACTCTCGTTGGCCAAAGTGCTTTACATTTGTTATAAGAATAGTATAAACAAACAAACTCCATACATATATACATATAACCGTCGCTCAGTGGACGTCAGGCAAGGCTTGGGAGTATAGATAAGATTTTAGTCTTGACTTAAAGGGGTCGATGGAGGGGGCAGTTCTGATGGGAAGGGGGATGCTGTTCCACAGTCTAGGAGCTGAAACCGTAAAGGCGCGGTCGCCCCTAAGCTTATGCCTAGACCGCGGGATGTTCAGCAGCCCCAAGTCGGCCGATTTAAGGAACCTGGAAGTGGAGTGGTGGGTGAGAAGTATTTTAATGTAGGAGGGGGCAAGCCCATTGAGGGCTTTGTAGACAAAGAGAATGGTCTTGAAATGTATACGGAACCGCACAGGGAGCCACTGGAGAGAGGCCAGGATCGGGGTGATGTGGTCCCTTTTTCGGTGCCCGTTAGGAGTCTCGCTGCGACGTTTTGGACCAGTTGCAGGCGGGACAGGGAAGTTTGGCTGATGCCAGTGTAAAGAGAGTTGCAGTAATCTAGGCGGGAGGAGATAAATGTGTGGATGATCTTTTCGAGGTCATCAAAGTGGAGGAATTGTTTTATTTTAGCTATCGTCCGAAGCTGAAAGAAGCTAGCTTTTACCACGGCATTGACTAGTTTGTCAAATTTCAGCGCTGAGCCAATTATCACGCCGAGGTTTTTGACGTGAGGTTTGAGTAGTGGGGTAAGGCTTCCAAGACTGCTTGCTATCATTTTGATTGAGTCCGAGGGACCGAGTAGGATGACCTCAGACTTACTCTCATTTAGTTGGAAAAAGTTCTGGGCCATCCAGCACATTATATGCTCGAGGCAGCGGGTAAGGTTAAGTAGATTTGATTTGGTTTTGGGCTTCAGGGGGAGATAGAGTTGTGTATCGTCTGCTTAGCAATGGAAGGAAATGCCGTTCCATTCAATGACTTGGCCTAAGGGGAGCATATACATGGAGAAGAGATTGGGGCCAAGGATGGAACCTTGTGCAACCCCACAGCAGAGATTAGCAGGGGAGGAGAAAGAGTTGCCTATGTTGGTCGAGAAACTCCTACCTTTGAGGTAAGAGATGAGCCATCCCAGGGCAGTGCCATCAATACCAATCCCGTACCGGAGACGGTTAATTAGGATGGTGCAGAATATTTGCAGAAAATGTATTGGTTGTAAAATATTTGCAAAATAGTTTGTCTTGTCTTTTAAAATGGTTGCAGAAAATGTATTGGTTGTAAAATGTTTGCAAAATAGTTTGTCTTGGCTTTTAATATGGTTGCAGATAATGTGTTGTTTGTAAAATGTTTGCAAAATTGTTTGTCTTGGCTTTTAAAAATGATTGCGAAAATGTACTTGGGTGTTTTAAATGTTTGCAAAATTGTTTGTGTTGGTTTTAATATGGTTTCAGATAATGTGTTGTTTGTTCAAATGTTTGCAAATTGGTGTATTGGCTTTGAAAATTGGTTGCAGAAAATGTATTGTTGTAAAAATGTTTGCAAAATTGTTTTATTTGTCTTGACATTGTATATGGGTTGCCATAATAATTGTATTGGTTGTAGAATGTTTGCAAAATTGTTTGTCTTAGCTTACAAAAATGTTTTCGAAAATGATTGGTTGTAAAATGTTTGCAAACATCGTTTGTCTTAGCTTTTCAAATGGCTTACAGAAAATGTATGAATTGCAAATGTTTGCAAACATTGTTTGTCTTGACTTACCATAAAATGGTTGCAGAAAATGTATTGGTTGTAAAATGTTTGCAAAATTGTTTGTCTTGCTTCTAATAGATGTTTTTAGAAAATGTATTGGTTGTAAATGTTTGCAAAATTGTTTGTCTTGGTTTTAAAATTGTTGCGACAGTTTTCGGATGGATAAAGCGTGAATAAACATTTTATTAGATCAGGACTGTGTTTAATTGTTAAATTGGCGCTCAGTCCGACCCGCTTAGAGGCAAAATGGCGCTGAAGGCGTCATTTCCGGTTCGCGGCAAGATGGCGCAGAGTGCGTCATTTCCGGTTCGTGGCAAGTTGGCGCTGTGTGCAGAAGGCACAGAGTGAAGACTTCGTTGAATAATGCAAGAGAGCTTAACGCTCTGTCTGTGGTGAGTGTGTTTGTTGGACGTTATTTAAAGCACATATTTGCTTCAGCAGCAGCCCATATAGAGGATTTAAACGTTTGTATCATTCGGTTTACACACTGTACGTTTACCACGTTCTGAAGTTACTTGCCATTTTAGTATTGTTTGTGTGTGTGTGTGTGTGAGAGAGAGAGAGAGAGAGAGAGAGAGAGAGAGAGAGAGAGAGAGAGAGCGTGCGTGTGTGTGTGTGTGTGTGTGTGTGTGTGTGTGTGTGTGTGTGTGTGTTTGTGTGTGTGTGTGTGTGTGTGTGTGTGTGTGCGCGTGCGAGATGGAGAAAGCAAGGGGGTCACGGCTATCTGAGCTGTGAATAATACTGAACGCATGTCGACTCAACTACGAGTCCCCATAATGTGGTTGTGAAATGTTTGCAAAATTGTTTGACTTGCTTCTAAAAAAATGTTTTCAGGAAATATATTGGTTTTAAAATGTTTGCAAAATTGTTTGTCTTGGCTTTAACAATTGTTGCAGAAAATGCATTGGTTATAAAATGTTTGCAAAATTGTTTGTCTTGGCTTTTAAAAACATGTGTTCCGAACATGTTTTGGTTGTACAATGTTTCCAAATTGCTTGGCTTGGATTTTAAAAAATGGTTGCAGAAAATGTATTGATTGTAAAATGTTTGCAAAATTGTTTGTGTTGGCTTTTGAAATGGTTGCAGAAAATGTATTGGTTGCAAATTGTTTGCAAAATGGTTTGTCTTGGCATTTAATAAAATGGTTGCAGAAAATGTATTGCTGTAAAATGTTTGCAAAATTGTTTGTCTTGCTTCTAAAAAAATGTTTTCAGATAATCTATTGGTTGTGAAATGTTTGCCAAATTGTTTGTCTTGGCTTTTAAAATGGTTGCAGAAAATGTACTGGTTGTAAAATGTTTGCAAAATTGTTTGTATTGGCTCTTAAAATGGTTTCAGAAAATGTATTGGTTGTACAATGTTTGCAAAATTGTTTGTCTTGTTTTTAAATTGGTTGCAACAGTTTACGGATGGATAATGCGTGAATAAATATGCGTGTGTGTGTGTGTATGTGTATGTGTGTGAGAGAGCCTGTGTGTGTGTATGTGTATGTGTGTGAGAGAGCCTGTGTGTGTGCGCATCTGTGTGCGTGTGCGCGTCTGTGTGTGTGTGTGAGTGAGTGTGTGTGTGAATGTGTGTTTTGCTTCAACATCAGCCTCTGCAGGAGGCTTTAAACTTTTGAATCATTCGGTTTACACACTGTATGCTTACCACGTTCTGAAGTTTCTTGGCATTTTAGTATTAAGTGTGTGTGTGTGTGTGTGTGTGTGTGTGTGTGTGTGTGTGTGTGTGTGTGTGTGTGTGTGTGTGTGTGTGTGTGTGTGTGGTCTTGGCTTTTAACAAAATGGTTACAGACAATGTATTGGTTGTAAAATGTTTGCAAAATTGTTTGCCTTGCTTCTAAAAAATAATTTCAGAAATGTCTTGGTTGCAAAATGTTTGCAAAATTGTTTGTCTTGGTTTTGAAATGGTTGCAACAGTTTATTCCCGTTAGTGGCATAATGGCGCTGAGTGCGTCATTTCCGGTTCGTGGCAAGTTGACGCTGAGTGCAGAAGGCACAGAGTGACGACGTCGTTGAATAATTTAACATTATTTCATAAATCGACCTCTCTAAATTGATCAATTATTAACTCAGATTTTTTATAAAGTTGTTCACAAAACGGACTGTTTTTCTTAAATCAAACTCCTGCGGCAGCTGCGGACGTCACAATGCCCTTGCTCGCGTCATCGCCCCTCCCCTCTCGATTAAAGCAGATGCTCTCAACGCGCAGGCGCACCGTCCACCACTCCCTCCCCCCCAGTAATTTATTCGCCTCCCGCTTTGCTGCGGACCGAAGATCCAGAAGGAGTAATGGCCGCCAGGGCCACCTACTCGCCGCGTGCCGCGCGCGACGATATCGGCTGCTGCCGTCATGTTCTACGATCGGGCGGTCGAGACGGAGAGGGTTCAGAAGCAAGCCGATGGCCTCCAGCTGCGAGCGAGCAATGCCTCGAGCGAGGGTTGTTTGCCCCTCGGCTTTCCTCCACTTCCTCCCCCCTCCTCTTCTCACCCCCTCCTGGGCCGCAACCATTTACGATATATATTAATGATTTAGATAAAGGGATTACAAGTAACATTAGCAAATTTGCAGATGACACGAAGCTGGGTGGCAGTGTGGACTGTG
Source organism: Amblyraja radiata (assembly GCF_010909765.2). NCBI lineage: Eukaryota > Metazoa > Chordata > Chondrichthyes > Rajiformes > Rajidae > Amblyraja > Amblyraja radiata. The sequence continues at coordinate 3,226,344 of NC_045960.1, forward strand.
AGGTGGATGCTATGAGAATGCAGGGTGACTTGTACAGGTTTTGTGAGTGGACAGATGCATGGCAGATGCATATGTGAGGATACCCACTTTAGTAGCAAAAACACGAAGGAAGATTATTATCTAAATGGTGTCAAGTTGGGAAAAGGGGAAGTACCACGGGATCTGGGAGTCCTTATTCATCAGTCAAAAAACTAAGCATGCAGGTACAGCAGGCAGTGAAGAAAGCGAATGGCATGTTGGCCTTCATAACAAGAGGAGTTGATAATAGGAGCATAAACGAGGAAGCGAGCGGACAAGATCATCTCTGACCCCTCTCGCCCTGGCCACAAACTCTATGAATCACTTCCCTCTGGAAGGCGACTCTGGACTGTCAAAGCTGCCACAGCCAGACATAAAAACAATTTTTATCCACGAGTAGTTGCTCTACTCAACAGCCAAAAATCTGTAGCCTCCCTTTGATCTGGTATGTTGTTGGTTCACATGCTTGAGCAATGGTGTTTTATCGTTAATGTTTTATTATTATTAATGTTTAGTGTTTTCTGAGCCATTCGTAACTGTCACTGTATGTCATGGTGTTACCTGTGGGCGGAGCACCAAGGCAAATTCCTTGTATGTGAATACTTGGCCATTAAACTTATTTACTACTTCCTATAAAGTCCTTCCGCAGTTGTAAAGAATAGAATAAAAAAGAATAGAATAGAATTGAATGCCTTTTGTGTCATTTAAACAGACAAGGTTTGAACGAAATTTCATTCCTACATTCATGACATTACAAAAAAAACCAAGACACACATTTAACACAATTTACACAAACATCCATCACAGTGAATCTCCAACACCTCCTCACAGTGATGGAAGGCAAAAGTCTTATCTATTCCCTTTGTCCTTGTCCCGCGGCCCAGCAGTCCAACTGCAGCGTCGACGCGACTGGGGCTCACGATGTTAAACCCCCGACGGGCGATAGTAAGGCCCCGCGGCCGTTTAAGCCGCGCCGGGCGATGTAAGCCCCCATTCCGAGACATTTAAGCCCTTCGATTCCGGCGCGAGAAGTTGCCGTTGCGGGAGCAACGAAAAGCGGTCTCCCACCAGGGACATGCGAGCTCCCGATGTTCCTGCCCACCGGGCCTGCAGCCCGAGCCTCCGAAGGGCCGAAGTCGGGTTGCAGCCGCGCGCCACCACAGGTCTCCCCGCTCCGAAGTCGGCCCGCTCCGCAATGGCGAGTCCGCAGGCTCTGCGACTGGAGCCATCAGGTTGGTTCCGTTGGATGCCGCCGCCGGCTCCACGATGTTAGGCCCAACGACACCGGAGACCCGACAGGGAAAACGTCGGTTCCGCGATCAGGGAAGAGATTAAACGCCCCCCCTCCCCCACCCCACCCCCCACATATACAAAGCTAAAAAATAATAAAAATTAGAACCAAAAGACATACATCTAACGGGACAATGTTTTTTATAAAAAGACAGACGGACTGCAGTCGAGCCGCTGCCGTTAAGCGCCTCCACTTTGCAGGGCCCTAGTGAGACCACACCTGGAGCATTGTGTGCAGTTTTGCTCTCCAAATTTGAGGAAGCACATTCTTGCTATTGAGGGAGGGCAGCGTAGGTTCACAAGGTTAATTTCCGGGATGGCGGGACTGTCATATGCTGAGAGAATGCAGCGGCATTAGGATGTTCAGTTATGAAGTTTCAGCCTCAGGAACAGTTAACACAATTGCGCTGAACGAACGAAATTCAACGTTGGATATAATGGAAGTGAGACCATAAAACGCAGAATAGCACAGGAACATGGTCAACAATGCCTTTGCCGAACATAATGCTGAGTAAAAATAATCTCCTCTGCGTGCACGTGATCCATTTACCTACATTCCATTCATATCTACGTGTCTTTCAGGAAGACTCTTAAATGCCATCATCGTATCTTCCTCCACCACGACACCTGGCCGCGCGTTCCAAACGCCCATCTCCCTCTGTGTGGAGAAGCCTGCCCCGCACATCCCCTTTAAATATTTTCTGTCTCACCTTGAAACTCTGCCCTCCAGCCATTAACATTTCTGCTGCGGGAAATAAATAAGTTTCTCCCTCGATCCTATTTATGCCTCTCGAATTTGTATATGCTTATATCCGAATTGGTTGCGGCTCTGCTGCCCAACATTGGCCATGTTTCCAGGAACAAAATAATGTTCGCACGGCAGGAGTACATTTGGTTGATTGCAGTTGGGGATGGAAGTGAAGGAATCGAGGACGTGTTTGAACAACTTACAGAGAGAGTTGTGACAAAGGCAGTTAAGCGGGACATGTTGCTGATGGGAGAGGAGTGGCGTCGGCTAACAAAGTGAGTCGTTATTCCATTGACCAGAATGTCAACGAGCGCCACGAAGACGTGTGGCCAATTGGACACCCATGTCTACGCTCTGGTCTACCGTTACATTTCAGTGAATTGATACCAATGCATTGACCAAAGCTCCAATGTTTTTGTGGAAAAGGGAGAGGGAGGGCCTTAATTGACTCGTTTATCGTTAATCTGTGGTTAGCCTTTAACTGGAAGCATGAAGTAATTTAGTTTCTTCACACTTCACATATGTCTACCCTTTAGTCGAGTTCTTAGAGTCAAAAGTATATAACATTTTTGAAAGGTGAGTATATACAAAGAGAAAAGGCGGAGAGAGAGAGAGAGACAGCACCTTGCTGATGGAATAGTGACACCTAATGAACTTTTGGAGTGGCTTATTGATATGCAGGGGGAGGGGAAGGGATTATGTGCGTGGACATAGGCAGGTTTAGACAACGTGTTCGCCATAGGCATTGTGGGACGAAAACAGCTGTCCCTGTGCTGTGCTGTTCTGTTGAGCGATTATCTAAAAGAGATAAATCAAAGTCATTTTACCGAGGAAGGAATTTAGATGCAAAACCCAAAACGGTCAACGTGTTCTCCCCCTTGCAATCAATGTAGATACGTTGAGTGTGTAGATCAGTCCAATCATCTTCCTCAATATTTCGAGGAGAACCATGTGTTTTTGAAATCTGCACAATGTGCGCACGGGATTCTCATTCCTTCTGCGTATGGGCTTAGTTTCTAAGCACGTTATATCTGCAAAACATGCGAAGTACATGCGGAATTGTATTCTGAAAACCTCATGCAGATTGCTAAGGTCGTATCGAAATCGTGTCACTTCGTTCTTCCTCGAACCCTGCCTGCGTTGGGCCCATCGCATGACTTATGTCCTTCTCTCAGCGCAATACCCGATGCGCCAGTAGATATGCTCGAATACTGTAAGGATCCTCCACTACCGCCCTAGTTGTGTTATTTCCGCTTCATCTTAAACGTACGGCCATTCCCTAAATGGTGCTCCCCGATACAACTAGTTTTACCAATTTCAGGGCAGAACAGCCTGGTGATTTTGAAGACGTCAACTGCGCAGAAGGTGAAAAGGATTCGTTGGTAGCTGATGAACTGAGTTCGGCACCCACAGAACATCAACGTACTTCCGGACAAGCGAGTAGATTTCGGAATCCCTGGGCCTTCAGATAATATTATATGTTAAAGTAGCCGACAACGGGGTAGAATCGACAATGCACGGAAGGTTGTAATCGACTAGTAGGGTCGTTGACAGGGACGGCCAAGGAAAGAAAAAAAGACAGAGACCAGGTAACACGTGCACATTGACGTGCTAGAGTAACTCGGCGCGTCAGGCAAAATCATCTCTCGAAGATAGATCGACTGGTCAAAAAGGCTTTTGGCACATTGGCCTTCGTCAGCTAGAGTATTGTGTATAGAGGTTGGGAGGTCGCTTTGCTGTTATTAAGACGCTCGTGAGGCTACATTTCGTTACAGGAAAAATGTTATCAAGCTGGAAATGGTTCAGACAAGATTTACGAGGATGTTGCCAAGACGAGAAGATCTGAGCTATAGGCAGAGGTTGAATAGGCTGGGACTCTATTCCTTGGAGCGCAGAGGATGTGGGGGATCTTATATATGTGTATAAGATATTGAAAAGAATATATCGGAAAGATGCATGGAGTAAATTGCCCAGAGTAGGTGAATCGATGATCAGACAACAATAGGTTTATGGAGTAGGGGGAAAAGATTAATAGAAATCTGAGAGGTAACCTTTTCACACAATGGGTGGTGGATGTATGGAACAAGCTGCCAGAGGACGTAGTTGAGACTGGGACTATCCCGACATTTAAGAAGCAGTTAGACAGGCACATGGTTTGGACCAAATACTAGCAGGTGGGACTAATGTAGTTGGGACATGTTGGCCGATATGGGCAGGTTGGGCCAACGGGCCTGTTTCCACATTGTATCACTCCATGACCATGAATCTTTAAACACAAACTGCTGAAATAACTCAGTCGGTCAAGCACTATATCTGGCGAAACGGGAACAGGTGACGTTTCGGGTCGGAACCCTTCTTCATAGTATTGTGTGTCTATCAGCGGTATAAACCAGCATCTGCAGGTCCTTCCTACACATGGAATACACTGATAGACGACGTTTTGGGCGGGAACTATTCTTCAGACAGCGCCTATCCATGCCTTCCAGAGACGCAGAATAACCCGCTTATTTATTCATGAACTTTGTAATTTATTGAAGGTTTGAACATCCGCTGTTCCTTCTTCCAACAAGTGCATTTTGGTGCACTTGTTTTCCCCTATTTTACAAAGCATTCATGGTTGGAGACAAAATACATGGATTTCAGAAATATATAGTAAATGCGTTTATTGGTCCGCAGATGTTCACTCAGCCGAAGTAGCATCGATGGTTACATGAATGTTTTGATGGATTGCATTTTCTTGGACTGAACAGTTGTTATCGCCAGTTATCCCAATTTGTTTGATTTTGTTGTTCCACGCGCTCACTATCAGACGCGTTTTAGTGGCTAGCAAGGTCCGCAGGAATCTCCGGGATCTCGGTCATGGAGAGAAAGGAAAGGACGAAGAGATGCGAAACCGCAGACGGTCCATCGTTTTACTATTTGCAACCTCCATGAGTTTTATCCTGCTCTGGTCCGCAACGGTCGCATATTTTGTTAGCTTTCGAATTGTGAGCGCGTTCAATCGTAGGAGTTACAGCGATCCGTTCCCAACATTTGAACAAATAGGGATAATGCTTCAGCTGCTGAGCTCCTGCACAAACACGGCCATTTACACAGTGACGCAAAGAAGGTTCAGATTAGAGCTATCCCTTGCGGTCAAGTACCTCTGCAATCTCATGAGGAAATTATTAAAATAGAGAGAAAGGCAGATGACACCAGACATTATTTTGTAACATAGATCGTCATTTCACGCAGAGTGTAGATTTTGTTTTCTAAAATACTGTTGGGCTGAATGCAAAAAATGCAGGCTGTTTCACTGAGAGAATACATCTCTAAATAAATGAAATATTAATGTTCACTGCCTACTTCAACTATGGCTCTGCATTGAGTTGTTCTTTTGAAACCTTGTTCGTCATCTACCTAGCCCCGGATGAGAACTGCCGCGGACGATAGTGCGTTGTTTATGGAATATCTTGTCCGCTGCGTTCCAGCGACAGTACCGCCTATACGCGAACTTGTACTCCCATCGCATACTTTGTTTTCATGTCAATTACGTAAGTAAGTAATAAGTAAGTTTATTGGCCAAGTATTCACATACACGGGATTTGCCTTGGTGCTCCGCCCACAAGTAACAACATGACATACAGTGACAGTTACGAATGACTCCGAAAACACTAAACATTAATAATAATAAAACATTAATGATAAAACAACATTGATCAAGCAAGTGAACCAACAAAATACCAGATCAAAGGGAGGCTACAGATTTTTGGCTGTTTAGTACAGCAACTACTCGTGGATAAAAACTGTTTTTATGTCTGGCTGCGGCAGCTTTGACAGTCCGGAATCACCTTCCAACGGGAAGTGATTAAAAGAGATCGTGGCAAGCTTGAGAGGGGTCAGAGATGATCTTGCCCGCTCGCTTCCTGGCCCTTACCGTGTACAGTTCATCAATGGAGGGATGGGTGCAGCCAATAACCTTCTCTGCTGATCGGACGATTCGCTGCAGCCTCCTCGTGTCGTGCTTGGTGGTTGAGCCAAACCAGACCATGATGGAGAAGGTGAGAACAGACTCTACGATGGCCGTGTAGAATTGGACCATCATTGCCTGTGGCAGATTGCGCTTCCTCAGCTGCCGTAGGAAATACATCCTCTGTTATGCCTTTTTGTCGATGGTGACCCCCCACTTAAGGACCTTGGAGATGATAGTTCCCAGGAACTTAAAAGACTCGACAGATGTGTCTGTGGTGTTGCTGATCGTGAGTGGGGTGAGAGGAGCGGGAGCTCTCCAAAAGTCTACCATCAATTCCACTGTCTTAAGACCATTGAGCTCCAGGTTCTTGCGATGGCACCAGGACGCCAGCTGTGACAATTCATGTCTATAGGCAGATTCCTCCCCATCCTGGATCAGTCCAATCAGGGTTGTGTCGTCCGGAAACTTGAAAAGCTTGAGAGAGGTGTCTGTGGAGGTGCAGTCGTTGGTGTAGAGCGAGTTGAGGAGAGGAGAGAGTACGCAGCCTTGCGGTGCTCCTATGCTGCGCGTTTGAGGGTCCGAGATGTGCTTTGCCAGCCTCACATGCTGCTTCCTGTCTGTCCGGAAGCTGTTGAGCCACCGACAGAGGGGTTCAGACACAGTCAACTCGGAAGGTTTGTAGTGTAGTAGCTATGGCACAATTGTGTTGAGTGCAGAGCTAAAATCAACAAACAGGATCTTCGCATAGTTCCCGTGGTGGTCTAGGTACTGTAGGTGAAGCTCAGGCCCTGGTTGACTGCATCATCCACAGATCTATTGGCCCGATATGCAAACTGCAGAGGGTCCAGCAGGGCTTGTGATATTTTTCAGCACAAGCCTTTCGAGTGTCTTCATGATCACCGAGGTCAGTGCGACAGGCCTGTCGTCTTTAAGACTAGTAATCCTTGCCTTTTTGGGTACATGGACAATAGTGGAGACGTTGAAGCAGGCAAGGACAGTACATGTTTGCAGGGACTGGTTAAAAATATTTGTATAGTCCGGTGCCAGCTGTTTGGCACAGAACGTAAGAGTAGAGGGGGAAACATTGTCAGGTCCTGAAGATTTCCGTCTCTTTTTTTCCTCTGAAAAGCCTCTCCACCTCCTCTATTTGTATTGTTGATATTCGATACGAGATGTTGTGCAGCACAGAGGGTGTGGATGGTTGGGTGTGAAGTGGTGATTGGAGGGGGATGGGTGTAGAAGGGGCCAGTCTTTGCAGACTGAGGTCAGGCTGTGAGTGAGTGTGAAGTGTTGGTTGGGGTGGTAAATGGTCCAGTCTTTTCATATCTTACACTCTCCCTTTCCGCCCTCGAGATTTTAATTAAATCGATTTTCGACGCCAACGTCAGTAATGATATCTCCTCAAGAGACGTCTCACGTTTTTACCTTCTGTCATTTATTATTTCCTGTCTTATTTTTGCACCACAACGGGCGTACTTTACCATCCTTAGATGTTAACTCGACGAATATTTTCGCAGGTAAATTAATATTAGTAAGTTTCAAAGAGTAAGTCTTTATTTGAAAATATGACGAGAAATGTATCCAGTGGCGATACTATTGTGATATGTTTGAGGACAAAGGGGGGAAGGTTAAATTGCGAACTGATTACATTTCCTCGGTCGGTTTTATTAGAAATATTAATTCGGGGTCGGTTACGATTGTGCCTCCATCGCGAGCACGATGATTGAAACATTGATGTGATTAAACTTTACCTGCTCGTTGAACAGGTAACAAACCACTTAGTTGATCGCATGCTGAGCATGGCGTTGGTAGCGCTGCACGGAAATATGAAAATATTTCCCGGATGGAAACGCGACAAGTACATGATTCGGGGGTGAGAGGTAATGACGTGGATTACGGACCTCTTTGGAAATACGTCCCATATACATACTTGTATACAACGGAAAAGTATTATAAATCGTGTACACATCAAACATGTGCTGACATCCAATGGGATCACGGCTAACTTGAGATATCGATTTCGTTACTCCCGTCAGCAACTTCCATGAACAATCTCCCATCAATCTAGGTATTGAATGGACTCTATTACGGTATGTGGGATGGAGATAGTTGGGGAAGTGGGTGTGTGGGGTGGGAGGGGTGTGGGGATATTTACATCTGTGGCCCACTATATGTGCACCTTAATCCAAGAGACCTGCATCTCTGTGTTAGGCGACTGTATTACAACAATATTGTGCTCATTTGGTTCAGTGCTGCCGGCCTGTGTCTCTTACACGTGCCTAAACCCAAATGCCCTGATACATCATTATAAATGTAATCTCATGATCCAGAGGTACAGAGCGGACATAACACAGCGTCGATACGTTTGATGACATATATGAATCTGTTTAGTTGTTAATTAAGGAATCATTCTGTAACTGCATTCATTGCCTTCTGGTCGATGTTTACTGCACTCGTACCATGAGTCCACTTCAGCGTTGTCAATGTTGCACAATCCGCTGGGACATTCTGATGTGTTTTGATTTTATTAAAGGTTGTCCGCATCTGCAACAGTTCATTTTTACCTTAACATCTCACGGTTAATAAAGCTGCTGCTCCAGCGCGCCAGAGATGCGAATTCAAACGTGACCTCACGAGCAGTCCGTGTGCTCTTCCCGCCGTGAAGCCGTGGTATTACAATACAATACAATACAATACAATACAATACCATTTATTGTCATTTGAGCCTCAGTGAGGCTCAAACGAAATTTCGTTTCCACAGCCATACAAACAAAAACAATTTCCTACAAACATACACACAATTTAATTCACACAAACATCCATCACAGTGGGTTCTTTTCTCTCCCCTGTTCGCCATTTCTCTCCCGATGTCCAAGCCCCAGGCGGGCGATGCTAAGTCCCACGGCCATTTTAAACCGTGCCGGGCGATGTACGGTCCCGCTCCCGGTCTAAAAGTCACAATGTTGGAGCCCCCGGCGGGCGCTGTAATGTCCCACGGCCATGAAACCGTGCCGGGCGATGTACGTCCCCACTCCGGGTCGTTCCAACCTCACGACACGGGCTGGAGAAGTCGCGTTGCGGGAGCTCCGGGAAGCGGTCTCTCCACCCGGACCCGCGAGCTCCCGATGTCCCAGTCCACCGGACCTGCGGCTGCGTTGCTGGAGCCTCCGAGCCCCAGGAATCGAGTGGCAGCAGCGAGTCACCACCGCTCCCCACGCCCCGAGGCCGGCCAGCCCCACGGTGGTGAGTAGTCCGCAGCTCCGCAGTCTCCCGAGCCCCCGGGTCGTTCAGGTTGGAGGCCGCTCCACGGTGCTAGGCCCCAACGACAACGGAGACCCGACAGGGAAAAGGTCGGGTCTCCCGGACAGGGAAGAGATTTTAAACAGTTTCCCCCTACCCCCCCCCCCCCCCCCCACCCCCCCGCCCCCCACATATACACATTTAAAACCAGTATTTAAAAAACACCAACACTACATTTAACTAGACAAAAAATAAAAAAAAGACAGACAGGCTGTAGGGGCCGCTGCAACGGATGAGTCGCGCCGCCAAACAGAGCCAATTCGTTTGCATGTTGCGATTTCACCCACATCACCAGGATGTGCGGGCTCGTTGGCGCCGTGGTCTAAGTCAGTGGGAGTGCGGTAAATCAGAGTGTTTCTATGGTACTTTATTCTCTTGATTAAACCTTATCTGGTTGTTTAAAGTGACCAATCCTCCTGTTTACCGTTTCCTTGTCGCTTCTCTGAATGTCATTTCGTCGATAAATTCATTGGTGAATTTCGGATAGGCAGGTGACCAATGTCCAAGCAAACAAATCAACGGTTGCACTATCACGACATCACAATTTGCGAACATAATCAATGAAAGTCCGGATTAACCCGTTCAGGCTTCATTCAGGAGAATCGTTGAATGTGATCTGTTATTTATCAGGTGATAATTACATGTATATGTTGTTTTCATTCTCTTCCAGTGAACGTCGTGGCGATCGTGATTCTGTGCCGAGGAAAGTGCGGTCTATCCAAATGCATCACTCGTTACCTACTGGCCATGTCAACGGCGGACCTCTCCGTTATTATGTGCAATGTAATTTTGTATCGCGTGATCGAAATTTATATGTGGCAATCTTTCTTAAACAACACTCATGTGTGCAGATTCCTGCACTTCCTGGCTACCGCGGCCGTAGACTGCTCAGTTTGGTTCACGGCCGCGTTTACATTTGATCGCTTTGTGGCCATTACCACGCAGCATCTAAAAACTAAATATTGTACCGAGAGAAACGCGATGTTGATTATAGTCACACTGAGCGTAGGCTTCTCTTTAAAGAACATTCCCTGGGCATTCACATATGTTCCATACCACATACTAAATGTGCAGGATCGAGGATGCCTGATAGCATCACAATTCTACACCCGGACACCATGGATTGCATTTTCTTGGACTGAACAGTTGTTAACTCCAGTTATCCCATTTTGATTGATTTTGTTGTTCAACGCGCTGACTATCAGACGCGTTTTAGTGGCTAGCAAGGTCCGCAGGAATCTCCGGGATCTCGGTCATGGAGAGAAAGGAAAGGACGAAGAGACGAGAAACCGTAGACGGTCCATCGTTTTACTATTTGCAATCTCCATGAGTTTTATCCTGCTCTGGTCCGCAACGGTCGCACATTTTGTTAGCTTTCGAATTGTGAGCGCTTTCAATCGTAGGAGTTACATCGATTCCTTCCCAACATTTAAACAAATAGTGATAATGCTTCAGCTGCTGAGCTCCTGCACAAACACGGCCATTTACACCGTGACGCAAAGAAGGTTCAGATTAGAGCTAATCCTTGCGCTCACGTACCTCTGCAGTCTCATGAAGAAATTGGTGAAATAGAGAGAAAGGCAGATGACACCAGAAATTATTTTGTAACATAGATCGTCATTTCACGCAGAGTGTAGGTTTTGTTTTATAATACACTGTGGGACTGAATGCCAAAAATGCAGGCTGATTCACCGAGAGAACACATTTCTAAATAAATGAAATGAAAATGTTCGCTGCCTACTTCATCTATGGTTCTGCATAAAGTTCTTCTTTTGAAACCTTGTTCTTCAGCTACCTGGCCCCGGATGAGAACTGCCGCGAACGATGGACATGGCGTTGTTGATGGAATATCTTGTGTCCGCTGCGTTCCAGCGACAGTACCAACCAACTGGTACTCCCATCGCAAATCTTCTCCCCCCCCCCACCCCACCCTCACATCAGTCTGAAGAAGACCCGAAACGTTGCCTATTTCCTTCGCTCCATAGATGATGCCTCACCTGCCTCACCTCATCTCCAGCATTTTTGTCCAACTCCCATCGCATACTTTGTTTTCATGTTAATTACGTTTTGCTCCAAGATATTTAGAGACCGTGGCGTTTTTTATTCGATCGCGTCTCCGCTTCTGCCATACATTGCTGTTCCTTACAATCTCCCTTTCCGCCCTCGAGATTTTTAATAAATCGATTTGCGACGCCAACGTCAGCAATGATATCTCCTCAAGAGACGTCTCATGTTTTCATCTTCTGTCGTATATTATTTCCTGTGTTATTTTTGCACCACAACACACCTACTTTACCACCCGTAGATGTTAACGGCGAATATTTCCGCAGGAAAATCAATATTATTAAGTTTCAAAGAGCAAGACTTTATTTGAAAATATGACGAGAAATGTATCCAGTGGCGATACTATCGTGATATGTTTGAGGGCAAAGGGGGGAAGGTTAAATTGTGAACTGATTACATTTCCTCGGTCGGTTTTTTAAGAAATGTTAATTCGGGGTCGGTTACGATTATGCTTCCATCGCGAGCACGATGATAGTAACATTGATGTGATTAGAATTTACCTTCCCGTTGAACAGGTAACACACCACTTAGTTGATCGCGCTGCACGGAAATATGAAAATATAAGCCCTGATGGAAACGCGACGAATACATGATTCGGAGGTGAGAGGCGATGACGTGAATTACGAAGCTCTTTGGAAATACGTCCCATAGAAATGCTTGTATACAAGGGAAAAGTAGTGTAAATAGTGTACACGTCAAACATGTGCTGACATCCAATCACGGCTAACTTGAGATATCGATTTCGTTACTCCCGTCAACAACTTCAATGAACAATTTCCCATCAATCTAAGTAATGAATGGACACTATTCCGGTATAAAATGCCATGTGGGATTGGGATAGGTGGGGAAGTGGATGTGTGGGGTGGGGGGGGGGGGGAGATTTCCATCTGTTGCCCACTGTTTATGTACCTTAACCCTTCGAGCCTGCACCGCCATTCGATATGATCATGGCTGATCATCCAACTCAGTATCCCATCCCTGCCTTCTCTCCATACCCCCTGATCCCTTTAGCCACAAGGGCCACATCTAACTCCCTCTTAAAAATATCCAATGAATTGGCCTCAACTACCTTCTGTGGCAGAGAATTCCACAGATTCACCACTCTCTGTGTAATCAATGATTTTCTCATCTCGGTCCTAAAAAACTTCACTCTTATCCTTAAACTGTGACCCCTAGTTCTGGACTTCCCCAACATCGGGAATAATCTTCCTGCATCTAGCCTGTCCAACCCCTTAAGAATTTTGTAAGTTTCCATAAGATCCCCCCTCAATCTTCTAAATTCTAGCGAGTACAAGCCGAATATATCCCGTCTTTCTTCATATGAAAGTCCTGCCATCCCAGGAATCAGTCTGGTGACCCTTCTCTGTACTCCCTCAGATGGCAAGAATGTATTTCGTTCTGCATTTAATACGCTGCCTGCAAACGTATATGTGGAAAGGAACAAGATGCAGGTTAGAAAACTCTGTCATAACAATTGAGAACAGAAATGTGCAGAGAGCTGCGAATGAACATATTTCAAAATGAGATGTCACGGACAATAGAGCATAGAATGATGGAGCACATGAATTTGATTTGCAAGGTTCTGATAGAGAGAGGCAGAGGAGATACAGGGAGCATGTTTCCGTGAGTCGTCGCATGTAGAACCAAGGGAGTGAGGCACTGGATTAGGGGACACTATCCTGGAATCAAATATATAAATAACGTTTTTACCTGGTTAGGAGGGTGTATCTCTAACTCGAACAAACTTGGAGGCCCTAATATGGAAATATGGACAGAAGGGTTGTATATATATCAAGACATAATAACCTGTGAAATATGTCGATTCATCATCAGCGTATTATCACACTAAGCAGTGGTAAAAACTCTCAAAGATATTGTGTTTACCCTATCTCTTCATCCCCTCTACCTCTGCAACAGAGACTGTGGATGCTGGAGAGTCCACCACACGGGTGTAAGAATAGGTTCGCATCGAAATCGGGTCACCCATGTTTCTTCTTCACTCGCTGCCTTTACCAAGGCCGTGTTCAAAGAGATATATCAATCAGACGGAGTGAGTGGAGCACCGTGCTCCTGTGTTGCTGCATCGGAATCCAGTCGTAGCACCCGTAGTGTATTCTTTCCCATAAATTTTAACTTGCAACCATTCCATAATTGGCGCTACCTGATCCCACGAGGCCTTACCCGTTTCAGTCAGATCAGTTGATTTCCTACACTGGGAAGATGTAATATTTGTTGGTTAGCTGATGAATACAACTCGTCTAGAGGAAGTCAAGATGCTTTCTTACAAATAAATAAAAACATAAATAGAGCTTGGACAAGAAATATATTGCGATGGCTGAAATAAATAAATCGATTAAAAGTGCCGACGATCGGAATTGCAATGAATGGCGTAATCTGCAGACAGCGTCTATTTTAGGGTCGGCTCGTAAAGGGCAACGCAGCAAAGCCAGGTAAAACGTGTATGTGAGTAAAACACCAAGTGCTGGAGCAACTCAATGGATCAGGAAGCAATTATGGATAAAATAGATAAACGACCCACTGATTGGCGTATTTGTTCGGACGTCGATTGTCTATTCCTCCAAAGAGGCTACTGGACCGGCTGATCCATTCCAACTGTTTGTGTTTGACTCAGATTCTGGCATCTGCAGTTCCGTGTGGAAACACGTGCTCTTTGATGCATTTTCCATTCTCCTTTCACAATGCCTGCTTGGAGGTTGACGCAGATAACTATAATTTATAAAATAGATATGAAACCCAGCAGGTTTCAATGGCTGACTCTGACAACGGTCTGTTTCGTCTATTTCCTCTTTGTTGTTTATAGTCTGTGTTAAATGTATATTTTAGTGTACCTTTAGTTTTGTGTTGTGTGGGGGCGGGTGGACATATTTTAATATCTATTCTCGACGGACATGCGACTTTTTCCCCATCGTATCTCCGTCCTCACTGCGGCCGAACATTGAGGATCCATTGTTAGGGACCGACCTCGGGAGCTCCATCCGCGGGAGCCTGAAGACTTAACATCGTGCAGCTCGTGGTCCCTGGTTGTGAACCGACTTCGTGAGGTACAACTGCAGTAGAACCTCCCTGCTCCTACACTCAGATCCTTTTGCTAGGAATGCTAACATACCAGTCGCTTTCTACACAGCCTGCTGCACCTGCATGCCTACTTTCAATGACTGATGTACCATGACACCTAGGTCTCGCTGCATCTCCCATTTTCCTAATCGGCCACCATTCAGATAATAGTCTACTTTCCTGTTTTTGCCACCAAAGTGGATAACCTCACATTTATCCACATTATACTGCATCTGCCATGCATTTGCCCACTCACCCAGCCTATCCAAGTCACCTTGCAGCCTCCTAGCATCCTCTTCACAGCTAACACTGCCCCCCTGCTTCGTATCATCCGTAAACTTGGAGATGTCGCATTCAATTCCCTCGTCCAAATCATTAATATATATTGTAAATAGCTGGGGTCCCAGCACTGAGCCTTACGGTACCCCACTAGTCACTGCCTGCCATTGTGAGAAGGACGCGTTTACTCATACTCTTTGCTTCCTGTCTGCCAGACAGTTCTCTATCCACATCAATACTGAACCCCCAATACCGTGTGCTTTAAGTTTGTATACTAATCTCTTATGCGGGGCCTTGTCAAAAGCCTTCTGATAGTCCAGATATAACACATCCACTGGTTTTCCCTGATCCACTCTACTAGTTACATCCTCGAAAAATTCTATAAAATTCGTCAGACATTATTTACCTTTCATAAATCCATGCTGACTTTGTCCAATGATTTCACCACTTTCCAAATGTGGTGCTATCCCATCTTTAAGAACTGACTCTTGCAGTTTCCCCACTTCCGATGTTAGACTAACTGGTCTGTAATTCCCCGTTTTCTCATTGATCATGGGGAACAAGGACATGGCAGACCAATTGAATAACTACTTTGGTTCTGTCTTCACTAAGGAAGACATAAATAATCTGCCGGAAATAGCAGGGGACCGGGGGTCAAATGAGATGGAGGAACTGAGTGAAATCCAGGTTAGCCGCGAAGTGGTGTTAGGTAAATTGAATGGATTAAAGGCCGATAAATCCCCAGGTCCAGATAGGCTGCATCCCAGAGTACTTAAGGAAGTAGCCCCAGAAATAGTGGATGCATTAGTGATAATTTTTCAAATTTTTTTAGATTCTGGAGTAGTTCCTGAGAATTGGAGGGTAGCTAATGTAACACCACTTTTTAAAAAGGGAGGGAGAGAGAAAACGGAGAATTACAGACCAGTTAGTCTAACGTCGGTAGTGGGGAAACTGCTAGAATCAGTTATTAAAGATGGGATAGCAGCACATTTGGAAAGTGGTGAAATCATTGGACAAAGTCAGCATGGATTTATGAAGGGTAAATCATTTCTGACGAATCTTATAGAATTTTTCGAGGATGTAACTAGTAGAGTGGATAAGGGAGAACCAGTGGATGTGTTATATCTGGACTTTCAGAAGGCTTTCGACAAGGTCCCACATAAGAGATTAGTATACAAACTTAAAGCACACGGTATTGGGGGTTCAGTATTGATGTGGATAGAGTACTGGCTGGCAGACAGGAAGCAAAGAGTAGGCGTAAACGGGTAATTTTCACAATGGCAGGCAGTGACTAGTGGGATACCGCAAGGCTCAGTTCTGGGACACCAGCTATTTACGATATATATTAATATGGCTAAATGGATCAGGGTGTATGGAGAGAAGGCAGGTACAGGATACTGAGTTGGATGATCAGCCATGATCATATTGAATGGCGGTGCAGGCTCGAAGTGCCGAATGGCCTACTCCTGCACCTATTTTCTATGTTTCAATGTTTCTATGTTTACTCTACTGGGGGTGGGAGACTCTAGTGCGTGGAGGGACTGGGCTCAGTGGGGTGAATCCCGGCTGGGCTCCTCCTGCGTCTCACCAGGTTCAAGGCCTGTACGCTGCACCTCTTTCTCCTTCTCCGAGCATTTCATTCTCGCGTGATGGATTTTTAGGCCACGGTGGTTCATTAGTCCTTTCCGTAGCTTTGTTGGATGTCTTTCTCGCGAAAGACACAGACTGGGGTGCTAATCCAGCCTGTCCCGGGTGCCATCAACTGTCTCTCCAGTAGTCATTAAAAGGTTAGTTAACTTTAGAATGAACAATTTTGAAGTATATCTAATTTCAAGTTTTTTGGATGTGGCATTATTAGATTAGAAACATAGAAACATAGAAAATAGGTGCAGGAGGAGGCCATTCGGCCTTTCGAGCCAGCACCGCCATTCATTGTGATCATGGCTGATCATCCCCTATCAATAACCCGTGCCTGCCTTCTCCCCATATCCCTTGACTCCACTAGCCCCGAGAGCTCTATCTAACTCTCTCTTAAATCCATCCAGTGACTTGACCTCCACTGACCTCTGCGGCAGTGAATTCCATAAATTCACAACTCTCTGGGTGAAAATGTTTTTTCTCACCTCAGTCTTAAATGACCTCCCCTTTATTCTAAGACGGTGGCCCCTGGTTGTGGACTCACCCAACATTGGGAACATTTTTCCTGCATCTAGCTTGGCCAGTCCTTTTATAATGTTATATGTTTCTATAAGAGCCCCCTCATCCTTCTAAACTCCAGTGAATACAATTACAGTTAACTTAATGCGACATTCCAACATGAAAAGCTTTCCTACCCCTGTTCTAACTCAATCTTCTGCCGAGCTTCCTCAGGAGCAACATCATCAATAGATTGCTGCATTACTGCAAACAGATCCACGAAGAGCCGGAAAACTTGCAGATTTTTATAATATTCAAATTATATTAAAAATATGATGCAAAAAGAAAGTCGCACACTATGGAATTCAACATTTTCAGCATTCTTAGTTTAAATCTTTTTATTTGAATTTTGAATTTTGAATTTAACAGCAATTTGCATACATACAATGATAACAGACAGTGATAATCAGGACATAATTGTACAACAGTATGTAAACGACCCTCAAAACCCTTACCCTTACCCTTACCCACCCTCGCCACCCGGGGACAAACAACACTCACATACGTACACATCCACACAAATACGATTAAAAAATAAATAAATAAATAAATAAATAAAAATTTGTGGGAGGTAGGGGTTGAGGGGATAGCAGCTGCAATAAGACAGAGCTGTGATAGAGGGCACTCAGTCCTCTTTCGAGTCCGGAAACAAGTTAAGAGAGTTAACAAGTTCCAGGAAAGGGTTCCATGTATCTAGGAATGTCTTGGTAGAGCCTTTGAGAGAGAACCTAAGTTTTTCAAGCTTTAAGTTGTAGAGCACCTCCTTGATCCAGCGGGCGTGTGTCGGGGGACAGGTAAGTCTCCAGTTAAGCAAAATCAGTCTCCGGGCTAACAGGGTTGTAAAAGCCAGGACCCGCTTCAACGCAGCAGAGAGGTTGGTGTTGGGGGGAATACCAAAAATAGCGGACAGTGGGTTTGGAGGAATAGTCTGGCCATAGGCTCTGCTTAGCACGTCGAAAGCACTCCTCCAAAAGGTTGCTAGCTTAGGGCAAGACCAAAACATATGACTATGGTTGGCAGGGGGTTGATTGCATCTGTTGCAGGTGTCTTTAACAGCGGGGTATATTCTAGATAATCTTGCGTTTGTGTAGTGGACTTTGTGAAGGACTTTGCATTGGATTAGGCCATGACGGGCACATATGGAGGAAGAATGGATCAAATCCAAGGCCGAGTCCCATTGCTGGTCTGTTAGTTTCGTATTCAGCTCGCCCTCCCATACAGCTTTTAATGAGGTATGAGGTTTCAATATAACCGACCCTAACAAGTTGTACAAAAAAGAGATGCATTTCTTCCGGTTGGGATCTAGAGCTAGGATGGAATCGGTCAGGGTTTCAGGGGGACGATTTGGGAAATGGGGGAATATCTTCTTCACAAAATTCCTAATCTAGAAAAAACGAAAAAGGTGGGAGTTTGGGAGGCTATAGTTGGACGAAAGCTCCGCAAAAGACGAAAAAATGCCACCCTTGTATAGGTTTTTGATACTACTGATGCCATTACTATGCCAGGTTTTGAATGCGGAGTCTGTACTTGAAGGTTTAAAGATGTGATTTTTAAGCAGTGGGGTCAAGATGGAAGGGCCTTGTAAACCGAAGTTTTTCCTAAGTTGACTCCATATCTTGAGCGAGAGGGACGCAATTGAGCCTGCACCCGCAGATGTTATAGAAAGGGGGAGTTGAGAGCATAGGACAGACCGCAACGGGAGATGTGAACTCGCCTTTTCCATGTGTACCCAGGTCGGTAGGTGGTCGCAATCATCATTCATCCAGCACAGGATTTTTTTGCAAGTTAGCAGCCCAGTAGTATCGCCTAAAGTCAGGAAGTGCCAAACCGCCGTCACTCTTAGGAGACTGTAGTAGCGTCTTTCGAATTCTGGCCGGTTTGCTAACCCATAAAAATTTCGATTTTCTCCTTTCTAATTTATCAAAAAAAGATTTAGTGATAAATATAGGAACATGCTGGAAAAGGTACAGGAATTTGGGTAGGACGATCATCTTGAACAGATATATCCGGGCCGAGAGGGATAACGGTAAGACTGACCAGCGGTCAAAGTCTCTTTCATCTTTCTCAACCAGAGGTAGGAAGTTTGTGCGGAACATATCAAATATAGGTATTGTGATAAAAACGCCGAGGTAGCGAAATCCGTCCTCCGCCCATTTAAATGAGGTTAAAGAACGAGGGAGCTGCTTAGCCGATGAGTTAATCGGTAATAGTTCACTTTTTTGGTAGTTAAGTTTATAACCAGAGTACACCCCAAACCGTTCTAAAATATTCATAATCACAGGGAGAGAGCTGACTGGATTCTAGATGTACAGGAGCAGGTCATCCGCATACAATGAGACTTTATGAGTTGTGTCAAACCGTATGATACCTTTAAGGCCCTTCTCTGAGCGTAACCAAACCGCCAAGAGTTCTATCGCGACAGCAAATAGAAGTGGTGATAACGGGCAACCCTGCCTGGTACCTCTCCGAAGGGGGAAGTGGGGCGACAGTGTGTCATTTGTTTGTACTGAGGCCACCGGGGACGAGTATAATAGACTGACCCAATGAATGAAACTATTGCCGAGGCCAAACCTGTCCATCGCCTCGTATAGGTACTTCCACTCGACCCTGTCGAAAGCTTTTTCGGCGTCGAGCGAGACCACTATCTCCGGGGTCTCACTACTTGGTGAATGGATGATGTTAAGGAGACGCCTAGTATTGTGGGAGGACTGTCGGCCTGGCATAAACCCTGTTTGATCTAATGAGATAATAAAGGGCATCACTTGTTGAAGACGGAGCGCAAGAACTTTAGAGAGGATGTTGAGGTCCACATTCAAGAGTGAAATTGGTCTATAGCTACTACAAAGCAGAGGATCTTTCTCCTTTTTATGAATTAGGGAGATAGTAGCCCACGACAAGGTGGGCGGTAGGCGATGATGTAGAAACGCCTCATTGTACATATCTCTCAGGACTGGTGCGAGGAGAGCCGAGAAAGCTTTGTAATATTCTACAGTGAAGCCGTCAGGGCCGGGCGACTTTCCGCTTTGCAGCGATGTGATGGCTGCTTGGACCTCAGTGACAGTTATGGGACCACCCAAGACTCTCGTGGCTTCATCGTCAATTCGGGGAAACGTCATACTACTGAGCATGTCACCTGCAGTGGGAGGACAATCGGTAGCGTATAGCTCGGCGTAAAATTTAGCAAATGCTTCATTAATTCTAAGAGGGTCGGTATGGGAGCGAGGCGAGGGCCCGCGTCGGGGGATAAGCCGTGGGCCCGGCCGGAGCGACGTCTGGTATCGGGGTCACTGCCGCTGGGTTTAAATTCAGTCGTTCTCGATCCCGCCCCGCGACCGGACAACGGCCTCCCTGGATCGCCCGCCGGCTGCTGACCCGCTCAATGGACGTTAGGCTGACCAGCGGCGAGGCTCCGATGCTGCGGATGGAGGCGACGGACCACGCGAGCAGACACCGCAGCCCCCCCCCCCCCCCCCCCCCCGCCTGGAGAAACGGACACTCCTGTTTTTTTCAAAATCATCCCGAGGGCCGGATTGGAACCGTCGCGGATAGTTTGCCACCCAGGATAAAAAAACAGACTCCTCCTCCCGCAACGCAATATTCCAATACGTACCCAGAGTAGACACCGAGCATCGAGGCGATCACTGATTGTGTGGAGTACAAATAGTGATCTGGTCCCGCCCGAGTCCACTGCACAGCGCGGAGAGACAGCGTCATTTTGCGGCCCTACTGCGTCAACGGATTCCCCCAATTGCGCAGGCGTGGATGGTCGCAATTTTTTCCCCAAACCATCCAGCGGGCCGGAACCAGAATTTCGGGTAATGTCCCTCAAAGTGGAAATGCTGATTGCGCTCCACATTTTTTTTCCCGCGGGATTTTTTGAACTCTGGGGGAAAAAGGGAGGTGCGACCGCATGCAACGCCCCCCCCCCCCCCCCCCACCCCCTCCTTCGAAATAGTAAACACAAGAAGGGTGATTTGCAGAGTTGTTGAGCTGACCCCCTTCCGGCCACGTCTACTAGCCCGCTACCGCCGCCGCCGCCGCGGACCATTGCCTGGCGCTGCAATGCAACGCTGTATCCCGGGAAGGGGGGGGGGGGGGGGGGGGGGTGGGGGTACGCTGTAACCGGTGAGATGGAACGCGGCGACTGGTAATAGAACGCGGTATCGGCGAGATGGAACGGCGACAGTGTACCGGCCGCAGCGCGTTCCATCCACGTTGTATCTGAACACCGTCGTCGCCGCTACAATGTATCGAACGCCGGCGCACAATGGAAATGGAACGCGCTGACACGTTGTATCGAACTAGGGCGTGGCGCGACATTTGTATCGAACGCCGGGGAACAATGGAAATCGAACGCCGGGGACACAGTGTATCCGCCTCCCCCTCTTACTCACCGCGATCCGCAGTCCCAGCATCGCCGCCGCCGCCCAGCCACCACCTCCCTGCCCCGCAGGTCGCTCGTCCGGGCCTCCCCCTAACTTTGCATCTCCCAATGCCGTTTGCCACTTGCGCCACCTCTCTACTCCACCTCCCTCTTCTCTCCCTCCACGCGGCTGACACGTTGACAGCAGCAAGTACGCAGCACGCCGGGAGTTGTAGTATTGCAGGAGTTAGATAGAGCTCTAGCATCTAGCGCAATCAAAGGATATGTGGAGAAGGCAGGCACGGGTTACTGATTGTCAGCCATGATCACAATGAATGGCGGTGCTAGCTCGAAGGGCCAAATGGCCTCCTCCAGCACCTAGTTACTATGTTTCTGTGACTTTATTTCAGGTTTAATTTTTACCTTGGCGTGCCAGGCATAATCAAACTATGGCCACACAGCGCCAAAGACGCGGAATCGAACGTGACCTCCTGTGCTGTCTTTGTGTATAGGTGATTCGTTCTCGACGTGAAGTCTTGCTATTGTTTGCGTGATGCAAGTGTAGCCTCAATACAAGAATGTACTCGGCGAATTGGCCCAAGCAAAACAGAGGTCTCTGTAGAACTCTGCTCTGTTGATTAAGTTTACACGTGGTTCCATGCGGTGGCAAAACCGGCTTTCAGTCTCTTTGTCGATTCCTCGAATTTCAATTCTGCGATGAAGTAATTGGTGAAATTCAGATATGCAAGTGTCCACTGTCGAAACAAACAAACTCACCACAGCAATGACCCGATCTTTCCATTTGCAGTCGGACTGAACAGAAACCTGAACGAATCCGCTCAGGCTTCAACCAGGGGAATCATCGAATTTGTTTGGTGATTTACGTCAATAATTATATATATATTATTGTTATTATTGTTGTTATTATTATTATTATTATTATTATTATTATTATTATTATTATTATTATTATTATTATTATTATTATTATTATTATTATTATTATTATTATTATTATTATTATTATTATTATTATTATTATTTACAGTATATTGTATCATATACATATATTGTTTTTATTCTGTTTTAGTCAACCTAGTGGCGCTTGTGATTCTGTCCCGAGGGAAGTGCCGTCTATCCAAATGCATCACTCGTTACCTGGTGGTCACAGTAACAGCGGACATCTCCGTTATAATCTGCAATGTGATATTGTATCGGGTGGCCGAAACTTACTGGCCGGAAACTTTCTTACTCAACCTTTATGTCTTGGGATTCGTGCACTTCCTGGCTCACGCGGCTTTAGACTGTTCAGTTTGGTTCATGGCCGCGTTTACCGTCGATCGCTTTGTGGCCATTTCCACGCAGCATCTAAAATCAAAATATTGCACCAAGAGATCCGCGACGGTGATTATAGTCACACTGAGCGCAGGCTGCTGCTTTAAAAACATTCAATAGTCAATTGTCAATAGTCAATAGTCAGATTAATTCGTCACATACACAATAAAGTGCAGTGAAATGAACTTGCCAGCAGCGGTACAATAGAAAAGAACACACAATACACAATAAAAAATTAACACAAGCATCCACCACAGCATTCATCAAGTTCAGTCAGTCCTCCTCCATTGCCGCTTGTGGTCGGGACCATAATCTCCGCAGACGCCGCTGCGGGTGGCCAGATGTACAGGTAAGTTAAGTCCCGAATCGGTGCTTCCCCACCGGAGACCGCGGCTTCAAGATGGTGTAGGCCGCAAGCCGACGGTCGAAGATCTAAAGTTTCCGCCGAGTCGCAGATAAAAGCACCGCATTCTGTGGCTTCTGCATGTTGTAGGCCGCGGGCCGGGGGTGGGAGCTCTTCTCTAGGGATCCCCGACGAGAGATCCCGCTCCGGATGCTAAGTCGTTATTCCTTTGACCAGAATTTCAACGAGCGCCACGAAACTATGTGGACAATTGGACTCCCATGTCTGCGCTATGGTCTACTGTTACATTTCGGTGAATTGATACCAATGCATCGACCAAAGCTCCAATGTGTTTTGTGGACAGGGGGAGAGGGAGGGCCTTACTTGCCTAGTTTATCGTTAATCTGTGGTTAGCCTTTAACTGGAAGCATGAAGTAATTTGGTTTCCTCACACTTCACATATATCTTCCCATTCGTCGAGTTCTTAGAGTCAAAGCATATAAGATTTTTGAAAGGTGAGTATATGGAGAGAAAAAGCTGCGAGAGAGACAACACCTTCATATATCAGGAAAAACCATGGAATCAGGTTGTGGAGTCCACACTCTGCAGTATTTGACAGTGCCAGCCCAGGTGAACATCAAGCCTGCACCCTCCGATCTTTTAGGTTAAGTAGCTCAATTAAGCAAAGACATCGACTTGTTAATCAAATTGTTAGAATTTTCTTGCTGTGAAGTAACTTTTTTTAAATTCGGTTACTTTATGAGGGTATTTCGTGCAGTTCCGGCCGCCCAATGGCAGGAGGGATGTGAAGGCTTTGGAAAGCGTGCAGAGGGGATTTAGCAGAATTATGCTTGTATTACAGCGCAGTTGCTACCTGCAGTGAGAGATTGGGCAGTCTTACATTGCATTCTCTGGCGCCCTGACGGTTGAGTGGAGAACTGGTATATGTACGTGTAATTATGAGAGCCGAGATATGCTAGACAGTCAGAACCTTTTATCCAGGATGGAAATATCAAATAACTGAGGACTTACTTTCTAAGTTGATCGGTGCAAAGTTTAAAATAAATGTTGCCGACAACGGGGTAGGATGGACAATGCACGGAAGGTCGTAATCGAGTAGTAGTGCCGTTGACAGGGACGGCCGAGGAAAGAAAAAAAGACAGAGACCAGGTAACACGTGCACATTGACGTGCTAGGATAACTCAGCTCGTCAGATAAAATCATCCCTCGAAGATAGATCGAGTGGTCAAAAAGGCTTTTGTCACATTGGCCTTCATCAGCTACAGTATTGAGTATAGAAGTTGACAGGCAGCTTTGCTGTTATTAAGACGACCATGAGGCTACATTTATTTGTAGGAAAAATGTTGTCAAGCTGTAAAGGGTTCAGACAAGATTTACGAGGATGTTGACAAGGCGAGAAGATCTGAGCTATAGGCAGAAGTTGCGTAGGCTGGGACTACATTCCTTGGAGCGCAGAAAGATGTGGGGAGTGGGGGGGGGGGGCGTCCTATAGATGTGTATAAAATCATGAGAGGAATAGATCGGGAAGTTGCGTGCAGTAACTTGCCCAGAGTAGGCGAATCGAGGATCAGACGACAATAGGTTTAGGGCGAAGGGGGAAAAGATTAATAGAAATCTGAGGGGTAACCGTTTCACACAAAGGGTGGTGGATGTATGGACCAAGCTGCTAGAGGACGAAGTTGAGGCTAGGACTATCCCGACATTTAAGAAGCAGTTAGACAGCCGCATGAATAGGACAGGTTTGGACCAAATACTGGCAGGTGGGACTAATGTAGCTGGGACATGTTGGCCGGTATGGGCAAGTTGGGCCGACGGGCCTGTTTACACACTGTATCCCTCTATGACCATGAATCTTTAAACGCAAAATGCTGGAGTAACTCAGTCGGTCACGCAGAATATGTGGAGAAAATGGAATGGGTGACGTTTCGGGCCGGCACCCTTCTTCATAGTATTGTGTGTCTATCAACGGTATAAACCAACATCTGCAGCTCTTTCCTACACATGGACTACACTGATAGACGACGTTTTGGGCCGGAACTATTCTTCAGGCAGCGCATATCCATGCCTTCCAGAGAGGCACAATAACCCTCTTATTTATTCAAGAACTGTAATTTATTGAAGGTTTGGACATCCGCTGTTCCTTCTTCCATCAAGTGCATTTTGATGCACTTTGCTTTCCCCTATTTTACAAAGCATGCATGGAGTTTGAAACAGATTACATGGATTTCAGAAATAGATAGTAAACGCGTTTATTGGTCCGCAGATGTTCACCCAGCCGAAGTGGCATCGATGGTGACATGACTATTTTGATAGATACACACCGCACGGGAGCAAACTACAAATCCATAACAATCTGTCACTGGGGATTAGGATAATTGTTACATATGTGCTTCACACACTATAGTTAGCCCAGAGTTTGAGTTGGTTCTCCGACAGTTCCAATCCGTGACTCAATACAGCATCGACAGCATTTCTCATCGTAACAGAATGCGTTGGTATCAGATAACGGCGGTGGAATTGATCTATTATCCAATACTTGCTGCAATTGGAGTTTTTGGTAGGTCTTCGTGTGCACAGTGTGTCGGGTGGACACTATGCTAAACCATACGTGTTTTGGTCGTGGAAGGAACAGAGAAAATGTAGTGAAATTAAATGTTGGTGACAGAGGAGGGAGGTGGATGCACGGAGGGGGAATTGAGTTATCGTTCGATGCGATGATTGTTCCTCATTATTGTAGCTTTAATATTCTCCATTCCTTTCTAACACTGAATTTATTCTATCATCACATGAGTGGAAGTGCCAAGAAGCGCAGAATAAAGAATAATATGTTTGTCAAAAACGACCAAAATATAAAGTGGCGATATTTTTTAATTCTTATATTGGTGATGTCTGCTGTACTTTAGACAGCGAATGGTTAGAAATAACAAGCACCGGCTTAAGGAGGGGGGGGGGGGGGGGGGCGTACAGCGGTAGAAAAGCACTCGTTCTGAAAACGACACTGAGATGGCATGGATCGATGGAACGAGTACGGGAGAGTGCGGAAGAGTACGGGATCGGATTGACGGACGGACTGAATGCCGCTTTTACGTCAGGCTCAGAGAGTACAGCAGTAAGTCATCCTGTGCTTTCTGCGTGTTTTCCCTTGTGTCCAATCCTGAATTACAAATAATTTAAGTAGTTATTTTTCGTCTGCCATTGTTTCACAGTCTTCTGTCCCGTTTGTGCCGACCTGATCCACGATGGATCAGAAAGTACTTTCTTCACTCATTTATAAGAATCTGGTGCAAAAATAACACAGAGAAATTTTAGAAAAGGAGTTTTTACAATTCGTTCGAAAGAATATTATAGCGATTTGGCCGAGCAACATAATATCTTGGTATCGGATACGGACAGTAGATTGATTTCACAATTTCTGCTGCAATTGGATTTCTTGTTAAATCTCAGTGAGCACAATTTCTCGATGAACAGTATGCTCTACCCTGTAGGTTTTTTTCATGGAAGATGCAGAGAAACATGTAAGGAAATAAAGGTTGGCGAAAGGAGAGGAAGTTACATACCGGGAGTGGGAACGAGTTAACGTTCGATGCCGATGATTGTTCCTCTGCTTTGGGGCATTATTGTTTTCAATTTCTTTCTAATACGAATTTATTCTCACGTCGCGTACGCGGCGGCGTTAAGTAAAGAAGAGTAAAATATTTATTTTGGAGAAACCGAAAACGTGGCGATTTATTTACGTTCTTGTGATGGTGGTGCGTCCTATTGGCCAGACAGCAAATGCAGCAATAGTTCACACCATCATTGGACATTGTAGAGTGCGAGAGGTATACGAACAGGAAACAATACTGAGATCGCATAGACATAGTGCAAGACCTATGTAGGTATCGTGAAGGAATCGGATTCGCCCGACATATTGACGGTTCCTGGATTTTTCCCCTCAAACCAGTCCACCGAGGAATTGCTCGCATTGATGCCTCGATGTTTTAATCAGGCGACTGGATTACTACAATATTGTGCTCATTTGGTTCAGTGCTGCCGGCCTGTGTCTCTTACACGTGCCTGAACCCAAATGCCCTGATACATCATTATAAATGTAATCTCACGATCCAGAGGCACAGAGCGGACATGACACAGCGTCGATACGTTTGATGACATATATGAATCAGTTTAGTTGTTAATTAAGGAATCATTCTGTAACTGCATTCATTGACTTCTGGTCAATGGTTACTGCACTCGTACCATGAGTCCGCGTCAGCGTAGTCAATGTTGCACAATCCGCTGGGACATTCTGATATGTTTTGATTTCATTCAAGGTTGTCCGCATCTGCAACAGTTCATTTTTACCTCAACATCTCACGGTTAATAAAGCTGCTGCTCCAGCGCGCCAGAGATGCGAATTCAAACGTGACCTCACGAGCAGTCTGTGTGCTCTTTCCGCCGTGAAGCCGTGGTATTCGTTTGCATGTTGCGATTGTACCCACATCACCAGGATGTGCGGGCTCGTTGGCGCCGTGGTCTAAGTCAGTGGGAGTTCGGTAAATCAGAGTTTCTATGGTACTTTATTCTCTTGATTAAGCCTAATCTGGTTGTTTAAATTGTCCAAACCTCCTGTTTACAATCTCCTTGTCGCTTCTCTGAATGTCAATTCGTCGATAAATTCATTGGTGAATTTCGGATAGGCAGGTGACCAATGTCCAAGCAAACAAATCAACGGCTGCACTGTCACGAACTCACAATTTGCAATCATAATCAATTGATGTCCGGATTAACCCGTTCAGGCTTCATTCAGGAGAATTGTTGAATGTGATCTGTTATTTATCAGGCGATAAGTACATGTATGTTTTGTTTCATTCTCTTCCAGTGAACGTCGTGGCGATCGTGATACTGTGCCGAGGAAAGTGCGGTCTATCCAAATGCATCACTCGTTACCTACTGGCCATGTCAACGGCGGACCTCTCCGTTATTATGTGCAATGTAATTTTGTATCGTGTGTCCGAAATTTATTGGCGGCAATCTTTCTTAAACAACACTCATGTGTGCAGATTCCTGCACTTCCTGGCTCCCGCGGCCGTAGACTGCTCAGTTTGGTTCACGGCCGCGTTTACATTTGATCGCTTTGTGGCCATTACCACGCAGCATCTAAAAACTAAATATTGTACCGAGAGAAACGCGATGTTGATTACAGTCACACTGAGCGTAGGCTTATCTTTAAAGAACATCCCCTGGGCATTCGCATATGTTCCATACCGCGTACTAAATGTGCAGGATCGAGGATGCATGATAGCATCACAATTCTACACCCGGACACCATGGATTGCATTTTCTTGGACTGAACAGTTGTTAACTCCAGTTTTCCCATTTTGTTTGATTTTGTTGTTCAACGCGCTCACTATCAGACGCGTTTTAGTGGCTAGCAAGGTCCGCAGGAATCTCCGGGATCTCGGTCATGGAGAGAAAGGAAATGACGAAGAGACGAGAAACCGCAGACGGTCCATCGTTTTACTATTTGCAATCTCCATGAGTTTTATCCTGCTCTGGTCCGCAACGGTCGCACATTTTGCTTACTTTCGAATTGTGAGCGCTTTCAATCGTAGGAGTTACATCGATCCCTCCCCAACATTTAAACAAATAGGGATAATGCTTCAGCTGCTGAGCTCCTGCACAAACACGGCCATTTACACCGTGACGCAAAGAAGGTTCAGGTTCGAGCTATTCCTAGCGCTCAAGTACCTCTGCAATCTCATGAAGAAATTAGTGAAATAGAGAGAAAGGCAGATGACACCAGACATTATTTTGTAACATAGGTCGTCATTTCACGCAAAGTGTAAATTTTGTTTTATAAAATACTGTTGGGCTGAATGCAAAAAATGCAGGCTGTTTCACAGAGAGAATAAATGTCTAAATAAATGAAATAAAAATGTTCACTGGCTACTTCATCTATGGTTCTGCATTGAGTTCGTCTTTTGAAACCTTGTTCTTCAGCTACCTGGCCCCGGATGAGAACTGCCGCGAACGATGGACAGGGCGTTGTTGATGGAATATCTTGTGTCCGCTGCGTTCCAGCGATACACGAACTTGTACTCCCATCGCATAGCTTCTCCCCCCTCCCCCCCACCCTCACATCAGTCTGAAGAAGACCCGAAACATTGCCTATTTCCTTCGCTCCATAGATGCTGCCTCACCTGCTGAGTTTCTCCAGCATTTTTGTCGAACTCCCATCGCACACTTTATTTTCATGTTAATTACGTTTTGCTCCAAGATATTTAGAGACCGTGGCGTTTTTTATTCGATCGAGTTTCCGCTTCTGCCATACATTGCTGTACCTTACAATCTCCCTTTCCGCCCTCGAGATTTTTAATAAATCGATTTCCGACGCCAACGTCAGCAATGATATCTCCTCAAGAGACGTCTCACGTTTTTATCTTATGTCGTATATTATTCCCTGTGTTATTTTTGCACCACAACGGACCTACTTTACCACCCGTAGATGTTAACGGCGAATATTTCCGCAGGGAAATCAATATTATTAAGTTTCAAAGAGCAAGTCTTTATTTGAAAATATGACGAGAAATGTATCCAGTGGCGATACTATCGTGATATGTTTGAGGATAAAGGGGGGAAGGTTAAATTGAGAGCTGATTACATTTCCTCTGTCGGTTATATTAGAAATGTTAAATCGGGGTCGGTTACGATTATGCTTCCATCGCGAGCACGATGATTGAAACATTGATGTGATTAGAATTTACATTCTCGTTGAACAGGTAACACACCACTTAGTTGATCGCATGCTGAGCATGGCGTTGGTAGCGCATGCCCGGAAATATGAAAATATAAGCCCTGATGGGGTCCGAGATGTCACGGACAATAGAGAATAGAATGATGGAGCACATGAATTTGATTTGCAAAGTTCTGATAGAGAGAGGCAGGCGAGATGCAGGGAGCATATTTCCGTGAGCCGCCGCATTTAGAACCAAAGGAGTGAGGCACTGGATTAGGGGACACTCTCCTGGAAACAAATGTAGAATAACGTTTTATTGAGGTGGGGGTTTTATCTATAACACGAACAAACCTGGAGACCCCAATGTGAAAATATTGACAGAATGTTGTATACATATCAAGACATAATAACCTGTGAAATATGTCGCTTCATCATCAGCGTATTATCGCACTAAGCAGTAGCAAACACTCTCACAGATATTGTCTTTTTCTCTCCTCTACCTCTGTAACATAGACTGTGGATGCCGGAGAGTCCACCACAAGGGAGTAAGAATAGTTTCGCATCGAAATCGGGTCACCCATGTTTCTTGTTCACTCGCTGCATTTACCAAGGTCGTGTTCAAAGAGACATGTCCATCAGACCACTGCCTGCGGAGTGAGTGTAGCACAGTGCGCTTCTGTGTTGCTGCATCGGTATCCAGTTGCAATATAATCAACAAGGATTTTCCCCGGACTGGAGAGTTTCAATTGTGACAGGCTGGATAGGTTGGGATTTATTTCTCTTTGGAGCGAACAAGACTATCAGCTCACCTGTAGAAATGAATAATATTATTACGAGATATTAGTATGATCATGGCGATGAACAATGAACAATGGAGGACCTGGCGTGGGGTGATCACTGAGTGGGGGGGGGGGGTGAACAATGGAGGACTCCGGAGAGTGGGAGGGGAAGAGGAGGGGAAAGAACAAAGGAGGAGCCGGCGAGTGTACATTGTATGTTTGTCGGCCCGGTTGTGGCGACTATTGCATACCCTGGGTGGGCAAGCAAGAAATTCACTATGCCTTGTCACATGGGACAACAAAGTAGCAAAGTTACAACATTTTGAGATTTAAAAAATCAAGTCTGCAATTTATCCCATCAGATAAAGCATAAAAAGAAGTTTAATATGACACCTAATTCACTTTTATATCTTCAATAAAAAAAAGTTATGGCCATTTTCATACTCGGAAATTAGCATCTTGTTCCCTATTGCTTTTCCATTGACAAGATAAAAGCTGTGATCGAGGAGAGTCAAAAGCCCATAACTTTCTTAAAAATTAAGAGAACTGAATGAAAGTTTCAGTTATTATAGATTGAAGCATTCTGAAACAAACATAAAACATCTTACTTGGATGACCTGAAATTAAAGCATATAATTAGTTAACTACCTAATTGTCGCTAATTACAAAACTGACCGTTGTGAAGGAAATAGTAATAAACACCCAGACTGCCTTGAAAATTCAAAAATGTGATATTCTCAAGATCAGAACTTTAATATTATTGTATTATATGTTGTAAGTCCGTAACAGATAGGTAAATAAATTACAATTTCTAGCAATAGACCAAGTCTTTATGGAGAAGATCTTTTGCTAGCTGGTAAATTGGCATATCATAAACAGTAGCATCATCATACTCCTCAGATTGTAACCAATAAGCAACTCTGTACAACTTGTTTTTCCTCAACTTTTCAATTTTGGAATTGTAAACTACAAATTTTTGCTCTTCAAACCACACATGACATGCCTTTCTGCCCACTACTTTCCCATTAACAATGTCCTGTAGATCCCATTTCTTAAGAAAATGATTTTTTTTAAATAGCCTAAGTATCCAAATAACAAACTAATCCCATTCACAATAGAATTCACAATATACCATGATTTTTAAATCTCACTGTCATGAATGTATATGTCATATGGAAGGAATTTAATGTTTAATTCCCATAAATTAATCTAGAAACAGCTACCCAAAATATAATCAAATTATTGTTTTTTGCACAATACATGTGACTCAAACTGTTGTGATACTTAGTTTAAAAATAATGACCATGGAGAGAGAGAATAACACTATATATAGACAATTAAGACGGCCTATCTCCAAAAATAATGGGCATTTTTAATCATCTTGCTTCTGGAACGCGATCGATTGGAACGTTGAATTTGCGGTGAATTTGAACGGCATATCGGCAGTAAAAACACTGCCGGTTCGTATGGGGCCCAAATCACATTTTCGCAACGTAAAATTAGATTAAAGCCATCCCAAGAAGCAAGATTATATGCAAAATAAACGGTTTACATTTTGTTTCGTCTCCTTCTTGCCGTCACGTTGTAGGCGTTGAGGGCGTTCGAAGTCGCTTTTTATTTAATACAAATATTAAATTGTCCAGCGATTAGCTTTTTAAATATAGCGGGAACGGGAGGCGGATCGGGTTTTCACCAGCAGCGTAGCAGCCCGAGGATGTCCGTCTCCGATAGGCAGTACAAAACGGCATTTTAATCGACCCCCCCCCCCCCTCCCCCTCAAAGGCGCCAAAGTCGCGCGCACGGCCAGTGGCAGAACCGCAGCGCCGCTGAAGGTGAGTATTGTAACATCGCTAAATAAAGCATCCCATTCCCTTCGAATGCATTGCAAATATGTACAGGTTCGTAAATTAATTGGTTTATGTAAATTTGACATTGTCCCTAGTGTGAAGGATAGTGTAAGTGTGCGAGGTGATCGCTGGGTACGTCATCGGTGGACCGAAGGGCCTGTTTCTACACTCTTTCTCCAAAGACTATGTGCAGAAGGATAATATTGGCACTGACTGATCTCGATCAGGTTGGTAGGGTAAGATTGATGAGATGTCACAGTGATCAGAGTTTGGGACCAGCTATTTGAACCACGCGGCTGATAGCTAGCGTCCTGTGCAGAAACAACGGAGGTGTTTGTATGTTGGTCGGGGGAAGGGTGTAGAGATGCTTCAGCGGCGCACATAAACTGAATGCGTGTTGATGGTTATTGGCGATGCAACATTGGATGAGAAATATGACGTCATTCATTGTGGTGCAAAAATAACACATTTAGATGATGAGAAATTTGGACGCGTTAGAGATCGATGGGGGAATTGATGTTCATGTCATTGAAATAACTCGCAACCGTGGTGAGCCGCATGTTCCATTGGCCTTTCTAATGTGAATCTTTGCCAACCGGGTAAAGATGTTTTACTGCCCTTTGTAATGGGTCTGATGAGACGTCTCGAGGAGAGGTGTAAATTGCGTTTTATTTTTAACCCAATGTCATACTGAGGATCGAAGGTAGACACAAAAATCTTCCAGTAATTCAGCGGGTCAGACAGCACCTCTGGAGAAAAGGAATATGTGACGTTTCGGGTCGAGTCCTTCTTCAGACTGGAGAGTCGGGTGAAATGGAAATGAGAGATACGGACGGTGGTGTATGGAGGTATAGATGCATGAACGAATGCAGCGACTACTGGAATGCCGCAAGGCTCAGTGCTGGGACCTCAGTTATTCACAATACATATTAACGATTTGGACGAGGGAATTAAATGTGACATCTCCAAATTTGCGGATGACACTCAGATGGATGGTAGTGTGAGATGCGAGGAAGATGCTATGAGCCTGCAGGGTGACGGATAGATTGGGTGAGCGGGCAGATGCATGGGAAATGCTGTATAATAGTGATAATATGATCTTTATTTCATGAGGAGTTGCTTGGTGATTACGTGAAGAAGCCCCGCCAGTCCGCATGCGCGTCATGCGCATCAAGCTTCAAAGCAGCGGTATGAAATCACAAGTAACAGTAATTGAAGTAACATAGTAAGATAAGAAACCTAGAACTACCAGATGACCTTTGTGAGAGAGGGTTGGGAGCGGAGGGCACGTAATCACCAACGTAACTCCTCATAAAATAAAGATCAAACTTCAAACTGGTAAGTTCTCGTTTAATCTTACTATTTTATTTCGGAATCACGTGAGTGATTCCGTGAAGATTTCAAAGCTCTGTGATTTCAAATCCCGGCGTCTCACTGCATCGATTGACTCAGGATGAGTGAATAATCAACAATGCATTAACCATGACATTGATTTAAATGTATTAATGGTTTATTTTAATAAAGAAAATCAATAGCAACCCCTCCATCTCAGGGGGAGGCTAAACTGAACTCAAAACTGAATGGGCAAATAGCCCTGGTTCGGCAATCGGCCTATTGTAGAATTTTTGAAAAATCAATTCACTTGACCATCCTGCGGCCGCGAGGATATAGTCGACGGGGACGTCCATTGCCCTGGCCGCTGACGTTGATGCCGCCCTGGCGGAAGGAGATTTAAAATTGTCAGTGTCAATACCCGCATAAAGCAGAACCTGCTTCAGCCACCTTGAATTGGTCTGAACCGACACTTTCTTATGCGTTTTTTTGTGGCTATTAAACAATGCTGATTCCACACCTCTTAGGGTTCTGGTGGCCTTGATATAATATAGCAAGTGTGACGTGAATAGCAAGTGTGACATAGACGTGAATCCGAAATGCCGAAAATATGATCTTAAACACTGTCAGATCTGGTCTGCTCTGCTTGACTAGTTCATAAATGTAAAACGTAACGGCATCTGCATCCACTTCCATTCTGTCTAGCCGCAGCTTCTGCAATGTCTGCACCTGTTACAGCACGCCAGCTGTGCACATTAGTGAATGGCCGGCTTATTCCTTGACCAGACCCGGACTCTGCAGGGTAGGGGTACTGCCGTCTGTAGGTGTACTGCCGCCGAACAATTTTGCTGACCACCGGTGGTTTAATCATAGAAACATAGAAACACAGAAAATAGGTGAAGGAGTAGGTCATTCGGCCCTTCGAGCCTGCACCGCCATTCGATATGATCATGGCTGATCATCCAACTCAGTATCCCATCCCTGCCTTGTCTCCATACCCCCTGATCCCTTTAGCCACAAGGGCCACATCTAACTCCCTCTTAAATATAGCCAATGAACTGGCCTCAACTATCTTCTGTGGCAGAGAATTCCACAGATTCACCACTCTCTGTGTAAAAAATCATTTTTTCATCTCGGTCCTAAAAGACTTCCCTCTTATCCTTAAACTGTGACCTCTAGTTCTGGACTTCCCCAAAATCGGGAATAATCTTCCTGCATCTAGCCTGTCCAACCCCTTAAGAACTTTGTAAGTTTCTATAAGTTCCCCCCTCAATCTTCTAAATTCTAGCGTGTACAAGCCGAGTCTATCCAGTTTTTCTTTATATGAAAGTCCTGCCATCCCAGGAATCAGTCTGGTGAACCTTCTCTGTACTCCCTCTATGGCAAGAATGTCTTTCCTCAGATTCGGAGACCAATACTGTACGCAATACTCCAGGTGTGGTCTCACCAAGACCCTGTACAACTGCTGTAGAACATCCCTGCTCTTATACTCAAATCCTTTTGCTATGAATGCTAACATACCATTTGCTTTCTTCACTGCCTGCTGCACCTGCATTCCTACTTGCAATGACTGGTGTACCATGACACCCAGGTCTCGTTGCATCTCCCCTTTTCCTAATCGGCCACCATTCAGATAATAATCTACTTTCATGTTTTTGCCACCAAAGTGGATAACCTCACATTTATCCACATTATACTGCATCCGCCATGCATTTTCCCACTCACCCAACCTATCCAAGTCACCTTTCGGCCTCCTAACATCCTCCTCACAGCTAACACTGCCCCCCAGCTTCGTGTCATCCGCAAACTGGAGATGTTGCATTCAATTCCCTCATCCAGATCATTCATATATATTGTAAATAGCTGGGGTCCCAGCACTGAGCCTTGCGGTACCCCACTAATCACTGCCTGCCATTCTGAAAAGAACCCGTTTACTCCTACTCTTTGCTTCCTGTCTGCCAGCCAGTTCTCTATCCACATCAATACTGAACCCCCAATACCGTGTGCTTTAAGTTTGCATACTAATCTCTTATATGGGACCTTGTCGAAAGCCTTCTGAAAGTCCAGATATAACACATCCACAGGTTCTCCCTTATTCACTCTACTAGTTACATCCTCGAAAAATTCTATAAGATTCGTCAGACATGATTTACCTTTCATAAATCCATGCTGACTTTGTCCAATGAATTCACCACTTTCCAAATGTGCTGCTATCCCATCTTTAATAACTGACTCTAGCAGTTTCCCCACCACCGATGTTAGACTAACTGGTCTGTAATTCCCCGTTTAATCTCTGTCTCCCTTTCTAAAATAGTGGGGTTAGATTAGCTACCCTCCAGTCCTCAGGAACTACTCCAGAATCTAAAGAGTTTTGAAAAATTATCACTAATGCATCCACTATTTCTGCGGCTACTTCCTTAAGTACTCTGGGATGCAATTTATCTGGCCCCGGGGATTTATCGGCCTTTAATCCATTCAATTTACCTAACACCACTTCCCGGCTAACCTGGATTTCATTCAGTTCCTTTATCTTATTTAACCCCCGGTCCCTTGCTATTTCCGGCAGATTATTTATGTCTTCCTTAGTGAAGACAGAACCAAAGTAGTTATGCAATTGGTCTGCCATGTCCTTGTTCCCCATGATCAATTCACCTGTTTCTGAGTGCAAGGGACCTACATTTGTTTTAACTAATCTTTTACGACGACAGATGGCGCAATGGGCTAAGTGTTCGGCTGGCGACCGGAAGGTAGCTGGTTCGAATCCCGCTTGGTGTGCATACTGTCGTTGTGTCCTTGGGCAAGACACTTCACCCACCTTTGCCTGTGTGTGAATGTGTGTGAGTGATTGGTGGTGGTCGGAGAGGCCGTAGGCGCAGATTAGCAGCCACGCTTTCATCAGGCAGCTGTGGCTACAGAAGTAGCTCACCACCACCGAGTGTGACTGAGGAATGTATGAATGATGCGATCTAAAGCGCCTTGAGTACTCTAGAAAGGCGCTATATAAATTCCATCCATTATTATTATTATTATTATTATTATTATTATTTTCCTCTTCACATAATCTATAAAAATTTTGCAGTCAATTTTTATTTTCCATGCCAGTTTTCTTTCATAATCTATTTTCCCTTTCCTAATTAAGCCTTTTGTCCTCCTCTGCTGGACTCTTAATTTCTCCCAGTCCTATGGTAGGCTGCTTTTTCTGGCTAATTTGTACGCTTCATCTTTTGTTTTGATTCTATCCCTGTTTTCCCTTGTTATCCACGGATGCACTACCTTCCCTGATTTATTCTTTTCCCAAACTGGGATGAACAATTGCTGTAGTTCATCCATGCAGTTTTTAAAAGCCCTACATTGCATATTCACCGTCAACCCTTTAAGAATCATTGGCCAGTCTATCTTGGCCAATTCACGTCTCATACCTTCAACGTCTCCTTTCTTTAAGTTCAGGACCCTTGTTTCTGAATTAACAATGTCACTCTCCATCCTAATTATTCCCACCGTTCTTCCCTCGTCGTCGAGTTCCTTCACTCTCTTCGCGAGGTCTTCCCCAAACAGCAAATTTGCGGCTGAATATTGCTGGGCTTACACAGCGCCGCAAAGTTTGGGTGGATGGTCGGGCGGATGGCACCTTTTCCTTAAACAATTAATTTCAAAATGTGCACTGCACATGAGGGCTAAGGCATCCTGCTGCGTCTCAGACAGGTGCCCCTCTTCCACCGATCTGGCGAACGCCGTAATGCCCGAGCCGAGCAACTTCAGGACCCGCTGAAGCTTCATTTCTTGGGCCCGGATGCCAATGCCCATATATCACATGATATATCACTTCATATCACATGATTTACCGCCGGTACTTTAAGTAGCACACAGTTAACCGGGGTCTCATATTTCTTAGCTGTTTCGTCCATAGTCAGCTCTTGCAGTTGATGTGAGACTATATAATTGATGGTTGTGGCCAAGTCATCCCGCAGCGGCTCCCCTGACTCCCTTGGGATTGAAAATCTTGCTGCCAGGCATGGAAATTCTGGCTGGTGCCCTTCATCCCTTGGGGTAAATTCCCCCACAGATTCGGCGTCAGAATAAAACTGACCCGTTACGCTCTCCTCCTCCAAGATGGAGCGATTGAGCAGCCCTATTTCAGGCGCTGCTGGCGCGGCCTCTCCTTCAGGCTGGCGCAGATACAATTCCTCCTCCCGGAATGTGCCCTGATGGAGCATCCTCTCCATAAAGAGCTCCATTTTTGATAACCGTGCAAACACGGTATCCATTTGCGGAGGGGAACCCTCCTGGCCCGACTCCCCCGAGACTATGGGCCGTGCAGACTTTCTAACGACCTTGCGTCCCACTGGCGCGGCGACGATGCTATGAGGCAACAAGTCTGCAGTCACTGACCTTCCCGCCGGCGACTGAATAGGTGAACTGCGCGGCCGTTCGCTACCCACACTCCCGCGGTTTTCCACAGCTTTTCCAAAGGCTCGCATCGCCTGCACCTTAGACGCTTTCTCCATGTTGAAAACTTGATCCTGAAAACAAGACTTACTCCAACCCAGAAAGCGACCTCCGACTAAGTTGTACACTTACCTGATGTTTTTAAACTTACCGCTGAAGGAGTGCTGCACCTCCCAACATATATGTGAGGTTATCCGCTTTAGTGGCAAGAACAGGAAGGCAGATTACTATCG
Source organism: Amblyraja radiata (assembly GCF_010909765.2). Taxonomy (NCBI): domain Eukaryota; kingdom Metazoa; phylum Chordata; class Chondrichthyes; order Rajiformes; family Rajidae; genus Amblyraja; species Amblyraja radiata. Next base: position 3,264,680 of record NC_045960.1, read on the forward strand.
TAATGGTGTCAGATTTGGAAAAGGGGAAGTGCAACGAGACCTGGGTGTGCTTATCCATCAGTCACTGAAAGTAAGCATGAGTGGTGCGTCGGTCACGAAACGAAAGAGAGGAGTCAGGTATTTCGAGAGGCACCTTTATTTATATTCTCCCCGGTTGTAGGGAAGTCCACGAGAGAAAGATGGCACCCAAACCCTTGCCTTTAAACCCTCTGGTTAAGGGCCGTATCTGGACTGGACCATTCCCGTGCCGAGGGGTTTGACAGTTAAGATGGCCCGACCCTTGGGAGACGCCACAACAACATGCAGGTACAGCAGGTAGTGAAGAAAGCTAATGGCATGTTGGCTTTAATTGCGAGAGAATTTGAGTGTAGGAGCAAGGAGATCTTACTGCAGTTGTACAGCGTGAGACCGCACCTGGAGTATTGTGTGCAATTTTGGTCTCCTAATTTGAGGAAGGACATTATTGCTATTGAGGGATTGCAAGGTAGGTTCATTACGGGATTGACATGTGATGAAAGAATTGGTCGACTGTGCTTGTATTCACTGGAATTTAGAATGGGAGGGGATCTTATAGATATCTTAAAGGATTGGATAAGCTAGATACAAGAAAAATTTTCCCGATGTTGCGGGGATCCAGAACCAGGGGTCACTGTTTATGGAGAACTGATCGCCCATTTAGGACTGAGGAAAAACATTTTCACCCAGAGAGTTGTGAATCTGTGGAATTCTCTGCCACAGATGGGTGGAGGCCAGTCCACTGGGTGTTTTCAAGAGAGACATAGATTTAGCTGTAAGGGCAAAATGAATCAAGGGATATGGGGAAACCCCAGGAACGGGGCAACGATTTTAGATTACAGCATCTAGACCCTTCTTCAGACTGATCCGTCCTGCTAGCTAGTCAGCTAGATGGCCAGATAGCTACATAGCTAGATAGCTAACCGAATAACGATGACAAGATAGCTATAGCCATATATCTGGATTGCTGGATAGCCACGTAGTTAATTTGCTAGACAACTAGATGGATAGCTGGTTAAATAGGTAGCGATTTGCACATAACTATACAACTAGATGGCTATGTGACTAGACGACTAGCTGGCTAGATGGCCAAATGGATAGATGGCTACCTTGCTTGGTATATAAATGGCTCGACGGCTAGACGTTAGAAGGCAAGATGGGTAGCTGGCTTACTCCAAGCAGACTAGCTGGCTAGTCGGCTAGCAGGCTAGATGTTGAGAAGGCTAGATGACTGCGTGGCCATGTAATCTGCTGAATAGCGAGATAGCTAGACAGCAAGCCGAATAACAAGATAGCTAGACAGATATCTGATTTGCTCCATAGCCATATAGTTAATTTGCTGAACAACCAGACAGACAGACAGACAGACAGACAGACAGACAGAAAGAGACAGACAGACAGACAGACAGACAGACAGACAGACAGACAGACAGACAGACAGACAGACAGACAGACAGACAGACAGACAGACAGACAGACAGACAGACAGACAGACAGACAGACAGACAGACAGACAGACAGATAGATAGTTCTCCCTCTGTAAAGGTTGAACAAGTTAGGTCTTTATTCTTTGTAGCGCAGAAGGTTAAGGGGGGACTTGATAGAGGTCTTTAAAATGATGAGAGGGATAGACAGAGTTGACGTGGATAAGCTTTTCCCACTGAGAGTAGGGAAGATTCAAACAAGGGGACATGACTTGAGAATTAAGGGACAGAAGTTTAGGGGTAACATGAGGGGAACTTCTTTACTCAGAGAGTGGTGGCTGTGTGGAATGAGCTTCCAGTGAAGGTGGTGGAGGCATGTTCGATTTTATCATTTAAAAATAAATTGGATAGTTATATGGACGGGAAAGGAATGGAGGGTTATGGTCTGAACGCAGGTATATGGGACTAGGGGAGAATACGTGTTCGGCACGGACTAGAAGGGTCGAGATGGCCTGTTTCCGTGCTGTAATTGTTATATGGAGATAGATAGATAGATAGATAGATAGATAGATAGATAGATAGATAGATAGATAGATAGATAGATAGATAGATAGATAGATAGATAGATAGATAGATAGATAGATAGATAGATAGATAGATAGATAGATAGATAGATAGATAGAATAGATAGGATAGATAGGATAGATAGGATAGATCTTCACACTTACGCCAAATCAAATGTGTAGCTTTGGCCACTGGCATGGGCTCCAGCTATGCCTGCTCTTTGTAGGGTACGTTGATTAATCTCCGTTCCAGGCGTACACTGTCTTTATCCCAGAACGACCTCCGTTACATCGACGACTGCGTCGGTGATACCTGCTGTGATACCCAGTGACCACTGTCCCATCTCCCTCTGGATGGTGGACGATTCTAAACACACCCGACGCTTGAGTGGACTTATCTTGCACTAAACGTTATTCCCTGTATCATATATCTGTACACTGTGGATGACTCAATCGAGATGGATTGAACGGACTGATGGCAAAGTGGATGTATATCCGCTGACTGGTCAGTACGCATCAACATTTTTTCACTGTACCTCGCTGCAAATGAGAAGAAACTAAACTTCCCTGAGAGCGAGGGATTGGGAGAAATACCAATCACTGCACAAATAACCTCGCAGAGATGGAGAGACGTAATACACTATTCAGTGGAAATACATTCCCCTGAGAAGGATAGAGAAACAGCGGTCAGTGTACAGATAACCAACTGAGAGAATGGGGCGGCTAGACGCAGGTCAGTTTACAGATATCTACAACTCCCCGCCCCCCCCCCCCCCCCCCCCCCCCCAACTCCCGGACATGACAGATAGAGCAGATTCGCCACTCACAGGAAGCGGGAGAATCTCCTTCATCTCTTCTCTACCACCACCCACGCACAAAGGAAACCTCCTTTCCCTTCAGAGATACGCGCCAGGGGGAATCCACCCCCATCCTGCCGCAGAAGGCTGTGGAGGCCAAGTCAGTGGATATGTTAAAGGCAGCGATAGATAACGTATTGATTAGTACGGGAGTCCGATGTTATGGTGTTATGGGGAGAATGTCGCTTTCTGGGTTGGAGTAAGTCTTGTTTTCTGGATCAAGTTTTCAACATGGAGAAAGCGTCTAAGGTGCAGGCGATGCGAGCCTTTGGAAAAGCTGTGGAAAACCGCGGGAGTGTGGGTAGCGAACGGCCGCGCAGTTCACCTATTCAGTCGCCGGCGGGAAGGTCAGTGACTCCAGACTTGTTGCCTCATAGCACCGACGCCACGCCAGTGGGGCGCAAGGTCGTTAGAAAGTCTGCACGACCCATAGTCTCGGGGGAGTCGGGCCAGGAAGGTTCCCCTCCGCAAATGGATATGTGATTGAATGCCGGACAAGGCTAGATGGGTCGAATGGCCTAATTCTGCTCCTATGAAATGATCTTATGACACACCAGGATATGTCCGATAACCCCGACACTAAGCACATCCCACGTACACAGAATCGTCTCTACATTACCAACCAGGGCAATATCCCCCACCACTCCCACACACACGAGTGGAATATCCTCCATCTCCTACACACACACACACACACACACACACACACACACACACACACGCTCACTCACACACACCAGGGGATTACCTTTACCTCCTCCTTCCCCATATATATAAGGATTATGTATTCCACCCCCCCCCCCCCGCCCCACATACACACCGCCGCTAACACATGCACACACCCCAAGTACTAGTGATAGAAACATAGAAACATAGAAATTAGGTGCAGGAGTAGGCCATTCGGCCCTTCGAGACTGCACCGCCATTCAATATGATCATGGCTGATCATCCAACTCAGTATCCTGTACCTGCCTTCTCTCCATACACCCTGATCCCCTTAGCCACAAGGGCCACATCAAACTCCCTCTTAAATATAGCCAATGAACTGGCCACGACTACCCTCTGTGGCAGTGAGTTCCAGAGATTCACCACTCTCTGTGTGAAAAAAGTTCTTCTCATCTCGGCTTTAAATGATTTCCCCCTTATCCTTAAGCTGTGACCCCTTGTCCTGGACTTCCCCAACATCGGGAGCAATCTTCCTGCATCTAGCCTGTCCAACCCCTTAAGAATTTTATAAGTTTCTATAAGATCCCCTCTCAATCTCCTAAATTATAGAGGGTATAAACCAAGCCTATCCAATCTTTCTTCATAAGACAGTCCTGACATCCCAGGAATCAGTCTGGTGAACCTTCTCTGCACTCCCTCTAGGGCAATAATGTCCTTCCTCAGATTTGGAGACCAAAACTGTACGCAATACTCCAGGTGTGGTCTCACCAAGACCCTGTACAACTGCAGTAGAACCTCCCTGCTCCTATACTCAAATCCTTTTGCTATGAAAGCTAACATACCATTCGCTTTCTTCACTGCCTGCTGCACCTGCATGCCTACTTTCAACGACTGGTGTACCATGACACCCAGGTCTCGCTGCATCTCCCCTTTTCCTAGTCGGTCACCATTTAGATAAAAGTCTGCTTTCCTGTTTTTGCCACCAAAATGGATAACCTCACATTTATCCACATTATACTGCATTTGCCAAACATTTGCCCACTCACCCAGCCTATCCAAGTCACCTTGCAGTCTCCTAGCATCCTCCTCACAGCTAACACTGCCCCCCAGCTTAGTGTCATCCGCAAACTTGGAGATATTGCCTTCAATTCCCTCATCCAGATCATTAATATATATTGTAAATAGCTAGGGTCCCAGCACTGAGCCTTGCGGTACCCCACTAGTCACTGCCCGCCATTGTGAAAAGGACCCGTTTACTCCTACTATTTGCTTCCTGTTTGCCAGCCAGTTCTCTATCCACATCAATACTGAACCCCCAATGCCGTGTGCTTTAAGTTTGTATACTAATCTCTTATGTGGGACCTTGTCGAAAGCCTTCTGGAAGTCCAGATACACCACATCCACTGGTTCTCCCCTATCCACGCTACTAGTTACATCCTCGAAAAATTCTATAAGATTCGTCAGACATGATTTACCTTTTGTAAATCCATGCTGACTTTGTCCAATGATTTCACCACTTTCCAAATGTGCTGCTATCCCATCTTTAATAACTGACTCTAGTAGTTTCCCCACTACCGATGTTAGACTAACTGGTCTGTAACTCCCCGTTTTCTCTCTCCCTCTCTTCTTAAAAAGTGGGGTTACGTTTGCTACCCGCCAATCCTCAGGAACTACTCCAGAATCTAAAGAGTTTTGAAAGATTATTACTAATGCATCCACTGTTTCTGGAGCTACTTCCTTAAGTACTCTGGGATGCAGCCTATCTGGCCCTGGGGATTTATCGGCCTTTAATCCATTCAATTTACCCAACACCACTTCCCGGCTAACCTGGATTTCACTCAATTCCTCCAACTCATTTGACCCGCGGTCCCCTGCTATTTCCGGCAGATTATTTATGTCTTCCTTAGTGAAGACGGAACCGAAGTAGTTATTCAATTCGTCCGCCATATCCTTGTTCCCCATGATCAACTCACCTGTTTCTGACTGCAAGGGACCTACATTTGTTTTAACTAATCTCTTTCTTTTCACATATCTATAAAAACTTTTGCAGTCAGTTTTTATGTTCCCTGCCTGTTTTCTTTCATAATCTATTTGTCCTTTCCTAATTAAGCCCTTTGTCCTCCTCTGCTGGTCTTTGAATTTCTCCCAGTCCTCCGGTATGCTGCTTTTTCTGGCTAATTTGTACGCATCGTCCTTCGCTTTGATACTATCCCTGATTTCCCTTGTTATCCACGGATGCACTACCTTCCCTGATTTATTCTTTTGCCAAACTGGGATGAACAATTTTTGTAGTTCATCCATGCAGTCTTTAAATGTCTTCCATTGCATATCCATGAGGAGTATTAACACAACTACAGAACCTAATGCCAAACAAAGCAGCGGGCCCAGATCAGTTGCCACCATGGTTTCTAAAGATGTTCACATCAAAAATAACACCCATACTCACAGATTTATTCCAGACCTCATTTGATTGTGGGTCACTACCACGACAGTGGAAGGAAGCAAACATCTGTGCAATATTTAAGAAGGGCAATAAGGCTGCGCCTGAGAATTACAGACCAGTTTCACTGCCCAGTGTTACATGTAAGATCTTTGAACACATCATACACTCTCACATCATAGACCATTTCGAAAAGAATAGGATGCTGGTGGACTCACAACATGGCTTCAGAGCAAAACGTTCAACAGAAACACAACTTATTGTCACTATTTGATGACATCACAAAGACTAAGGGGAAATCTATACATATGGCAATCCTGGACTTTTCAAAAGCGTTCGATAAAGTTCCTCATGAAAGGCTCCTAGGAAAACTGGATTACTATGGCATCAGAAATAGTCTACATAACTGGATTAGGGACTTTCTCACAAACCGGACACAGAGGGTGGCCTGTGAATGAAACATTTCTTCTGAAGAACAAGTACTGTCAGAAGTACGGCAAGGCACGGTTCTCGGACCACTGTTGTTCCTGACGTACATTAATGATCTACATGAACACATACATTGTAAAACAAGACTCTTCGCAGATGATTGTCTTGTATATACACCTGTCACTGATGTAGAGGATATGAACTCCTTACAAGAAAACCTCAAGTCCTTGGAATGATGGCAAAACACATGGAAGATGAGCTTCAATCCAACCAAATGCTCAATTATGATAATTTCAAATAAGAAGAAACCACCTACTCGAGACTTTATCTTCTGTGGACAAATACTTAATCGTACAAGTTCACAACCATACCTTGGAATTCATCTTGATAGCAAGCTTTCGTGGGGGGAACACATGGACAACACGGTCACTAAAGGCAACCGGACACTAAGATTCCTTAGACGAAACCTCTGCTTCTGCCCAAAGGAAGTGAAAACCACAGCATATACATCATTGGTTAGATCCTTACTGGAATATGCTTCATGCGCCTGGGATCCATACAAAAGTGGTCATATCAACAAACTAGAAGGGGTACAGAGGAAAGCAGCACGCTTTTGCATCGGGAACTACAATAGAGGTAGCAGTGTCACCCAGATGCTGTCCGACCTGGAGTGGGAAACGCTGGAAACAAGAAGGACAAGGAACAGACTAGCCATGTTGTACAAGATTTAAAAGGGGATCGTGGACATAACTGCAGATAGATACATAACATACTCAACAGAAAGGAGAACAGGAAAGAGTAATGATATACAAATAGAAACCCCATTCGCCAGGACAGATATTTATAAGAACTCATTCTTTGTAAGAACCTTAAGAAATGGAATAAACTAGACAACAATCTAGTCAAATCACCTTCACTAGACAGTTTTAAGGGGGCACCTACGTATCACAACACATCCAAGTTGGCGATATGCAGAGTACTGCCCTGCCGACAACATATTCAGAAGATTCAGAAGGTTCAAGAATCTAATTCAGCCGCGCGGACAGAGACAAAGAAAGCTCCTTCACTCAATGTGCCCCCCATCACACACAAGCCTGGTGATCTCCAGTCCCCTCCCACACAAACACCAGGGGTATTTTCCCCAAGGTCCCCCACACACAAACACCAGAGGACGTTCACCATGCCCCTCCTCAACCTCATCCCTTCCAAACGGCGGATTTCCCTTCCTCCATCAAACCAGGATACTCTTCTCAAAGTAGGAAAACTCTCCATCCTCAAACGTATGGATTCCCCTCTCCCTCTCCCTCTACATATATTGCAGTGATTCTCCTATCACGCCATCAAATAAAAGCACATTACTTAAAATACACATACAATTAACGAGCATCCATGATAGTTCAAGACGTGGTCGAAAGATGTATGTTACCGAGGTCGGTTCAAAGACGTGTAGTTGGTCCTGTCCCTGGGGTTGCGGGAGGGAGTGATGGACGCTGTTTCACACAACTGGAGGTCTATGGAACCCAACCTGCTCCCGTCAGCGGTCGCGACAATAATTCCACGTTGTTCGCTCACAATCGCCCGTGGTTGCCCGCGGTCTGTCATCTGCCGCTGCGTGGATTCACCCATCTGTGTGAGAGCGACCGGATTCAACAAACTGAGTCTGTGTGAAAAGAAAGGTAAGCCAACTTGCTCCCTTGTATTTATTTCCCACCTGACGATGATATTGGTGAATCCTAGATGGTCACTAGAGGATAAATATCCTCCCAGCTCCCAGAGAGAGGAACAGAGAGACACCAGTCGGTGTACAGTTGTTCATCTGTGATCCAGAGACTGGGAAGCACCAGTCAGTATTTAGATATCCCACGAGAGACAGAGGGGCCCATCCCCAGTTTCTGGAACTGCTGTGGTATGAGTGGGATTGATGCGCAACAATGTTGAGAACTATATTTGGGTAGTAACACAAACAAATCGTTTGACCGTACCTGGGTACATGTGACAAAAATAACACTGAACCTCAAAAACATATCTACCTGAACGGGACATTGTTCAGGGCACTGATATACCCTTGAGACAGAGGAACAGAGATAGAAGTCAGCGTATAAGTAATAGACAATAGACGATAGGTGCAGGAGTAGGACATTCGGCCCTTCGAGCTAGCACCGCCATTCAATGTGATCATGACTGATCATTCACAATCAGTACCCCGTTCCTGCCTTCTCCTCATTTCCCCTGACTCCGCTATCTTTAATAGCCCAATCTAGCTCTCTCTTGAAGGCATTCCCCGAGCCAGGTATTGAGAGACACCGGTCAGTCTCCATACCTCCATACAGAGAGTGAGTAAGAGATAGGTTATAGTGTATAGGTAGCTACACAAGCGAGGGACTGAACGACACCGGTCAGGGTATATATATATATATATATATATATATATATATATATATATCCCTGGGAGAAAGGGACAGAGGAACATCTGTCAGGGCAGTGGCATGCTCATCCGTGGACTGAGATACAGTAGTTAGCGTAAAACTACACCCCCTGAAACAACGGCAGAGAGACACCAGTAAGGGTACACGTCCGTGCAGGCATTCTTCCGAGAGCGAGGGGCGGGCAGACAGCGGTCAATGTACGGATATCCAGCTGAGAGGGAGGGGTTCTGTGCACAGATCTGTACACACATAATCCCCTGAGAGGGAGGCAGTGAGAGACAACGGTCAGCGGGTGGGTGCTTGAAGGCCGTGTGTTGCCGATGTATGAGTGTTCTCTCCATTCTTCCCCCTCCTGCCAGATTTTTCCAGGACGTCAGGAGAGAATCTTTCGCTTGGAGATTGGGGATGTCGTTCGGGATGCCATCTGGGAGCAGGAATGCGGGGAAGGACAGGGGGATTGCCACCCATGAAGATTCCCCTGCTACCTCCGGCGTGCACCCGGCATTGGGTCTCCTGAGCCTTACACCCACAGCTGGGGTTCCTCAACCCCCTTCCTCCTCCTCCTCATCCCCCTCCTCATCCCCCTCATTGCCCCGCAGCTCGCTGCTGCCACCCACTCCAGCCGTGTCCCCTGATCTCGGCCGCCGGCGAGATGTCCCCGTCTCACCGCCACCCCTCCCCTCGCGGTCGTCCCCCGCCGTCGCCGACGGGGAAGGAGGTCCCGCCCTCACCTCCTCCCCCCTGCTCCTCGCCCCGCACCTTTGGAAAACCCCGTTCTGGATCCTGGAGGACTTCCAGGCTCCCCGTCCCCTGCCAAAACTCAGCGCCCAGAGCTCGGGGCCGGCCCAGGATAGGGCTCCGTCCGAGTCGGCCCAGGCTTCCCCGGGGCCCTACTACCCACTGGAGCCAGCGGACCTGGAGGCTTTCCGGATCTTCCACCCACCGTCTCCCCCCAGGCTCCGGGACAGCGAGCTCATGAATGTACCTCCCCAGGACATTGAGTTTTGGGGCCGCTTCTACTTCTCCGGGGCCGAACAGGCCCGGGAACTGTTGGAGCAGAGAGCCCGGGCCCAGAAGATTCAATAAAGGGCATGCTCAACGTTCGCACCAGTCTGGTTTTATATCTTGTCCACCACCTCCTCTTCTCCACGCCCATCTCAACGTTTCATAATTCGCCTTTCGCATTATCCCTCCCGATTCGCCCTATTCCATCTCCCTGTTCCCTTTCTCTTCACAATTTCCACCCTCTCTCATCCCGTGTCCGCCTGCTCACTCATTCTCATTATCACCCTTCCTCTATTGGATCGGGTGGCTGGGGGTGGGTGGGGGTGGTGTTGGTTGGGGGGGGGGGAGGAGGTAGGCTAACTGGAGACTGATTGGGACGGGAAGTGTAACTGACCGGGGACCGGGTGGAGATTGACTGCGGACGACAGAAACTGACTGGGGAGGGGGACGGATGTTTGGGTGGGGGGGGTAGACTAAATGTGGACAGGGAAGACTAACTGGGACATCGACCACTGATCGGGGCTGGAGAGAGTGTCTAACCGGGTACGAGAGAGGATGACAGACAGGGAACGGGAGATAGTGATGGGGATTGGGGCAGTCTAGCCGAGGGTGGGGTAGTATGTCTATGGAAGGGTAGGAAGACTGTGGGGACGGGGGATGGGAGAGGCATGCTGATTGGGGCGAAGGGCGGGTGTGGGGGGGGGGGTTACATGGGGATACTTGCAATCGAACCAATCTTGAACATAGTTAGAATATAGAACAGAACCGCACAGGAACATGCCCATCCGCCCATAAAGTTCTTTCCGAACATGACACCAACCTACGCTAACCTGCTCTGTCCGTGAGCTGGGTCAGCGAGCATGCGGTGAGGCGCCGAGCCGCCAGGACCGGGAGGGGAGAAGGTGATTGTGGACCGCGCTTCCTCTTTTCTGGCAAGGTGGGTGGGGGGTGGTGGGGGGAGGTGTTGGTTGGGGGGGGGGGGGGGAGGTAGGCTAACTGGACAGGAGACTGATTGGGACGGGAAGTGTAACTCCCGAGTAAGCACCGCCGCATTTGCCCGCTTGTTTGCCGCCTCCTGTCATGTAATGGTTTACCGCCTCCTGTCATGTAATGGTTTACCGCCTCCTGTCATGTAATGGTTTGGACACATAGAATTGCAGATGCTGCTGAATCCTAAATAGGCTGTGGGCCGAGCATCAAAAATGTGTCTAGAAATCCATTTTCGTGACCTACATCTCGGAACTACATGACATTTTGCACAGATTTAGATGGAATATAATTGAGAAGGAAGTCATACTCGTCAGTGACAAAAGTTGCACATTAATTAATTAAACTAATTAGAAAAGGAGATAAAAAAAGTAAGCGACATCTACTGTCCAATGCTCACATTACACCATGGGGAGCTTGTTTCCGTGTTGCAGCCTATTTAAACAATATATTATTATAATATATATATATATATATATATATATATATATATACAGATATATATATGACTTGTGAATATGACTGTAATCATATATAATTATGTCTTAATTATATTATATAAAAATAATATAATGAATATAATTGTGTGTGTTGTTTGAATGAGACTGCTGCAGAGGTCTGGCTCCTGAACCAGCCTAATTAATGGGTGAGTACAGTTCTTCTGGGTTCCCCCGTTTACTGAACCCCACTGACTGCCCGTGTGCAGAGTGGGGGTCACGGACATGGTGGGGCAGTGCCAGGCTGGGGGAAGGCTAAGGCATCTTCCACTGAGAGGAAAATGCCTAACCCTATACTGACCCTAACTCGCCCCACTCACAGAGCTGCCCACGGCTGGAGCTGGAGCCGCTTTGGGACCGACTGCAGACTCCATACGTGTGCTCGCTCAGCGCATCCACCTCGGCCAGCATGCCCTCCTGGATCATCGTGTGATGATGGTGGGGGTGAGCACAGCCTTGCACGCCACCCCGACCGCCTTCAGCACCCCCATAGTGCCGGCTCCGTCAGTCCGCCCGCTCGCTACAACACCGGCTGGCCGACATCCCGACCGACCCCTCGCAGCACTCACAGGCCTACCTACAGCCTGGCCGACCGCTTGCAGCATCCACCGGCCTTCCGACCACTCTCACCATTCACCGGCGGACCGACAGGCCGACCGATCCTCCACAGCATCCACCGACCTACCGACAAGCCCGACCGACCGACCGACCCTAACCCTAATCCTAACCCTGACCCTAACCCTAACCGTTCATTTGTTATTTATCATTTTTATTTAACAGTTCACATCATAACTTTATAAAGATAAATCAATTGAAAAACAAAATGATCAGCAAGGTTAGCATTACCTTTATCCTTGAAAACCTTGTTATTGCTATTGATGTAATGAGGAGGCAGCCATGATCCCAGAATCCTCGCAGCCTAGCGGCCATACAATAAAGCGCAGGATTGGTCAATTTTCATCCGACCTCAACGTCAAACGTGCATTGATTGCACAATTACTACTTGGAAAATTGGAAGTTTTTGTCATATCTAAACAAAATGTGCGGGTTTTGTTCTTGACGAGTTTCACGTAGGGTGTATATAATATTTGTACACAATGTGTTAAAAATTCAGGTAGTTCCGTGAGTTGGGTCACGAACCAGAACGAAAAAGCTCCTCGGCCCACGGCCTAAAACATCCGAAGGAATAAATGATTTGGAGTTCAGCGCTTACTCTAGGGAGGTTGCACTGCAGTCGAGGTCACGATCCGTGACTCGTACTATTGCCGCGCAACGCCTTCTGGAGTACAAGCGGTGAACGTCAGGTAAGCACCTACTATGGCTGCCAGTACAGCGGGCCCGTCTTCTGTCCGAACATCCGGACTCCACGCTGACTGGTTCCACACTCTGGGTCAGAGTCCGGGGGAGGGGGGTGAATCACCCCGGTGTGGGGGTCGGGTCCGGTGCCGGTTCAGCACGGTCGGTGACTCTGGGTGGCCGAAGGGACCAGAATGTCCCCAACTCCAGGGCCGGCCTTAGGAGGTGCGGACGCAATTGGGAACAATTTTCATAGAAATATAAATATATAATTATAAATGAGTCATATTCAGGCACCTGTCGTGAGTAATATGACAGTCAGTCTGCTTTAAAAAAAAAAATCATAAACCGCGCATGCGCAGATTGTTTTCCTCCGTCAAAATAAAAATGAAAATAAATGACGTAACAATTCAATTTGCCCAAGAAATCTTACCTAATTCTGGCATTGAAGATAGACAAAAACTGGAGTAGCTCAGCAGGACAGGCAGCGCAGCGACTCTGGAGAGAAGACCCTTCTTTGTCACAGTCTGCCCTCTCCTCATTCTCATCCACTTCACCTGCCTGCCTGCCACTCCCCTCTCATCAGCCCAACTCTCCTCACCTGTTGCACTCAGTTGCCTCTGATCACCAATGAACCCGGTATATAGATTCTCCTCACCGTTCACACAGTGCCAGATTGTTCTCAGCATTCATGCAAGACTCTCCAGCGATTTCCCGACTTCCTGCCTGGCTTCGACTCTCCTTTCGTCTGTCGCTCGCTGGTTTGTTTGCATCGTGTGTTGGATCTCCTGGTGACCGGACCTCCCGCTACCCCGACTACGTCTCCTGCCTGCCCCTCTTCGGAACCCTCGCTCAATCCTGAGCCTCTGTTTGAGTACGGTGTACCCATTCCTGTGTTACTACTCTGTGTTACAGTATCGTAATAAAGTTCGTTACCAACTATACCTGCCTGATTCTGTGCTGCTATTGGGTCCAAGCTATACCGTTACATTCTTCAGACTGAACTGAACTCTCGTCGATGAGAGTACTTGTGATTTTCTGAAGAAGGGTCTCGACCAGAACCGCAACCCTCTCCCCAGAGCCCCTGCCCTTCCCGCTGAACCACCGCAGACGGAGTTGAAGGTAGACACAGGGGGGTCCACCTTCAACTTCAGAGCCAAACGAAAAACACAGAGTGCTGAAGGAACTCGGCGGGCAAGGCAGCACCCGCGGAGGGAACATATCACTTATCAGGAGCCGCCACGGGCCAGGCCCCCCCCCCCCCCCCCCCAACAGAAAGGAACCGCAGATGCAGTCGTCACTGCAAAATGCCTAAGAAGGTACTGCAGATGCTGGAAAATCGAAGGTAGGCAAAAATGCTGGAGAAACTCAGCGGGTGCAGCCCTGTCCCATTGTGCGAGTTCACCCAAGAACTCTCCGGGTACGTCGGAGCTTAGTCTCTTAGCGCTAACGGCTGGTACTTGGGAAACGTGGTAACTCGTGAAGATTTTTCAACATGTTGAAAAATATCCACGAATAAAATATACTCGGGATGTAAAAATGTGATACTTTTTAACACGTAGTCATACCGTAGTAGCTCGTGAGTTTACCGTAGTAGCTCGTGAATTTACCCTAATAGGACCTGGTGTCCTATATCACTATTGTATGGTCATGATGGAAATAAGAATACTCAGTATATTCATTCCCTTTGAATTGTAGTTTTATGTAATCCTCCCATAATTTCTGAATCCCATTTCACAATATCTATCAGACATACAGAATGTTGCAAAGTAATATCTTGCTCAAACTCAGTGTATCTTTATATCTCAATAAATATCACAAAAATATGCCATTGTTTCAGCCACATTATGACAAAATATAGAATGTAGGTTATTTGTAATCAGTCACCCCATCCTAGAAACAACAGTACTTAAAGAACATTTGTTTTACTAATTTACAAGTATGTACCATACATAGTCCGTTGATCCATATCCAGCATAATGTTGTGATAATTGTCTAAAAGGTATTATTGTCTAAGAAATTTGGTGTGGAATGATAGCCCAACTCAGTACTCATTTAGGCAAGTCCCAAGCTATAGATACTTTTCCCCAACCCCGATCTCCCTCGCCCGATCTTCATTGAACCTACCATTTGACCAATCTTTTACTCAGCTGCTGTAACGTTTCCTTCCTATCAAAATATCTGTGTAGCATCTCTGTCCCTATCTTCAAATTCCCACTTTGAAATAAAATACAACTTTCGACTTAAGCATTTCGCACCGGGATCGCTATATAAATGGAAACATATGGTATTTTATCCTAGCAACCCCCCCCCCCCCCCCCCCCCCCCCCCCCGTTGCCACCACATAAGAAGCGTAACTTGAAGCATTTGCATTTGGAGAAGTTCGATACGGACCAGGAATGAAAATTAATAGCTATGAATCAATTAACAGCGAGCTACGAGGTTAGATTAAAACACCTGTCAGAGGGCGAAGAAACAATCCTGAGTTGACGGCGTATTGTGAGCATTTTACAGCGATTAGTAACCACCTTAATGTTCGTGCGTTTAGTACCGGGTATGTTTGAACCAATTTAATGTACTGTATCCTTCAAAAAAAACTACATCAACCAGGGGTGAAAAATACACTGAATCGAACGATGATTGAAAATGAGTGGGAATCGACTAATCGCAATCCTGCTGCGAAATTTTTAAGCCTAAAGTTGTATTTTATTTCAAAGTGGAAATTTGAAGATAGGGACAGATATGCTACACAGAGATTTTGATAAAAATAAACGTTATAGTAACTGAGTAAAAGATTGGTAAAATGAAGATTGGGCGAGGGGGATTAGGGGTGGGGGGGGGAATTATCTACAGCTTGGGACTTGCCTAAATGAGTACTGAGATGGGTTATCATTCCACACCAAATTTCTTAGACAATAATACCTTTTATACATTTATCACAACATTATGCTGGATATGGACCAACGGACTATGTATGGCACATGCTTGTAAATTAGTAACACAAATGTTCTTCTTTAAGTACTGTTGCTTTTGGGATGGGGTGACTGATTACAAATAATCTACATTCTATATTTTGTCATAATGTGGCTGAAACAATGGCATATTTTGTGATATTTATTGAGATAGAAAGACACAACTGAGTTTGGGCAAAATATTACTTTGCAACATTCGGTATGTCTGATAGATATTGTGAAATGGAATTCAGAAATTATGGGAGGATTACATAAAACTACAATTCAAAGGTAATGAATATACTGAGTATTCTATTTCCATCATGAACATACAATAGTGATATATGACACCAGGTCCTACTACGGTAAACTCACGAGCTACTACGGTATGACTGCATTAAAAAATATCACATTTTTACATCCCGAGTATATTTTACTCGTGGACATTTTTCAACATGTTGAAAAATCTTCACGAGTAACACGTTTCCCGAGTACCTGCCGTTAACTCTAAGAGACGTCCCGATCTCCGACATACCCGCTACGTTCATTCTACGTGCTTACCACGAGTTTTGGGGAAAAAATTAAACTCGGGAGAGCTCTTGGGTGACCTCACACAGTAGGACAGGGCTTGGCAGCATCGATGGAGCGAAGAAAATAGCCAACGTTCTGGGCCGGCTCTGAAGAAGGGTTTAACTCCGAGACGTTGCCTATTTCCTTCGCTCCATAGATGCTGTCTCACCCACTGAGTTTCTCCAGCATTTTTGTCTGCCGCAAAACGTCAATGAGTCCGAGAATGCCGAGAGAGCTAGAGAGAGATGAGATGGGGAGCGGGAGAGAGAGAGCGCTCGAGAGAGAGGGAGGGAGAGAGCAAAAGACAGAGAGACACAACGTGGGTCAGTAGGTAAATTGAATGACTAACCTGCACACAGAGAAGCTCACCAAGAAGAAGCCCTCAATCATGATGGTGAGTTTTAAGAAATTCTCAATGTGTCATCAATGCATCGATCTACATTCCTCAGTAAATGTAGTGAATTGTAAATTCTCAGTAAATGTAAATGCTGCGTGAATTGTATTCAAAGGCTCGCAGCATCATTAATACTTGTTCAAAACACAATTACATTTACTGAGGAATGTGGATCGATGCATTGATGACACATTGTGTAACTACTTGATAACTATTGGCTGTTAACAAGTGCTAATAATAGTAGTTAATCGTTTGTGTCGGATGGCCGTGCAGCGGTTGTTATCCATGTCGTTTTGTAAAAAAATCGTATTGCGAATGTTTTTTTTAAATCTTTAATTAACAAAGCGAATTTGTATTTCCGTATGAAATATGGAAAACTAACGCGGGGCCCCATTAGGCACAGGTCCCATTTGGGAGAAATCGGTCCAATTGGCTTAAGGCCGGCCCTGCCCAACTCTGCTGCAGCTGACGGGGACGTTGCCGGGTTTATGGCCCCGTGTGTCCACTGCCCGGAGTCGTGGCTCCGCCCGGCCCCGTGTGTGGGAGCTGCCGACCCACAACTCGTGATAGTGTGGCCGCACAGGGGGAGGTAGCCGTGGCCGGACAGCGCTGACCCCGGGCGGAGAGTGGGGGCTGTCACAAGGGATCCGGTTCTTCGGCCGCTTACACCTTGGTGCTCGGGTTCAGACCGCCCAGTCACCCTGCAGCTCCAGGCAGTCATGGGCCGGGACTTGCCCTCAATCCGCCGGCACACTGCTCTTTCGCAAGTCAGTGAGCCGCAGTGATTTTGGTGGTTTTCTCAAACGGTTACCCCTATTTTCACATTTTTTTACAGCGCAAAGATTGACCATTTTGACGGTTTTTAACAGGTAAGAACGTACGTGTTTCGTGTGTTGCCTTGTACTCCAGAAGGATTGAGCTACTCCATGCGTCACGCCCTTTAACCTTATGACCTTACGTGCAACCTCCCTATATTTCTTATCAAAACGATAAAATAGAAGATTGCCGATTCTCTTCACTGCCTTTTTCTACGCGTGTGCGCGCGCGCGCGTGTGCGTGTGCGTGTGCGTGTGCGTGTGCGTGTGTGTGTGTGTGTGTGTGTGTGCCTGAGTGCGTGTCGTTTTGTATCTGTATCTGCCTGTGTGTCGGTGTCGGTGTTTCAGTGTGTATGCCCGTGTCTCTGTGTTTGTGTTTCTGTGTGTGTGTTAGAAAAATTAAGAGTCTGTATGTTTGTATCTTTGTTTCTTTGTCTCTGTGACTGTGCGTGCATATGCATACGCGTGGTTCCACACATGTCATAGCCATACAGCGGGAAATCAGGCCCTTCGACCCAACTTGATCATGCCTACCAACTACATTATGGTCCATAACATTCTAAACATATCCTATCCGTGTACCTGCCTCATGTCCCTTAAATGGGCGTCGCTTCTTGGAAAACAAACCTGTTAGAAGAGCAGTTCGAGGCCTTGAATTAGGGCAGGGTGTGCAACGAGACGACAGCCAGCAAAAAAAAAGTGAGGGGGGAAGAGTGTTGTCAGTATTAGTTGACCTGATCCATGTCATGTTTTACTGCATGTCGCTGTGTGCTCAAACAGTCATCTGATTGAGTGTCGCATATTATCTAGTCTGTTAGTCCAACCTCTTGTTACATTCATTGCTGAGCGTGAGCTTACAACACCTATGTATTTGTGCTCTTTATTACTACAATAAATAACTTCTACTTATCCCAGAATCACAGTGTGGCTTCTGCCCATTCTTTGGAGCATACTATCAGGGTGCAGTTGTCATGACAAGTACATCAGAATATTGAGGCTTCTACATGATGGCATGTCAGTCACAGTGCTCAGCAACTGCGGCTCTGAGTCTGAGCCCTTTACTGTGGAGATGGGGGTCAAATAGAGATGCATCATCGCACCTACCCTGTTTGTTGCTGCCATACTTCACCTCATTGGTGAAGAACTGCCACAGGGGATCCCAATCCTCTACAGAACTGACGGTGGGCTCTTCAACCTTAATAGGTTGAAGGACAAGAGCAAAGTCAGTAACACCACCATCATGGAGCTTCAGTACGCAGATGACTGTGTCATTGCAGCACACTCTGCACAAGACCTCCAGGGCATCCTGAATGCCTTTGCCAAGGCATACAGAGCCATGGGCCTAGCCTTAAATATCAAGAAGACCCAGGTCCAACATTAACCTCCATCCAACTAGCCGTCTACCCAGCCTACTATACAAGTGGACGGCAGCACACTTGAAATCATTGATCACTTCCCCTACCTTGGCAGCATTCTTTCCTCAAAAGCTGACATAGACTCCGAGGTCAACCATCGCCTGGGTTGTGCCAGCGGAGCCTACGCCAGACTCAGGAAAAGAGTCTTTGAAGACTGAGACCTAAAGGCTCAAACAAAACTGCTGGTCTACAGAGCCATTGTCCTCTCCACCCTGTTGTATGGGGCCGAGTCATGGACCACCTACAGCAGGCATCTGAGAGCCCTGGAACAATATCATCAAAGATCCTTACAAAAGATTCTGCAGATCAGCTGGGAGGACAAACGCACCAACCACCACCATCACCACCACAATAATGCAGCACCTACTTCGATGGACTGGCCATGTCATCCGTATGTCCAATACACGTCTCCCGAAACAAATCCTGTACTCTCAATTGAAGGAAGGTCGGCGAGCCCCCGGCAGGGCCAAAGAAACGCTTCAAGGACAACATCAAGAACAGTCTGAAGAAATTCCACATCACATCGAGCAACTGGGAGCACATTGCACTGGACAGGCGCTCCTGGAGGAAATCCGTGCAGGGAGGAGCTGCACGTCACGAAATGGAACTACGCCGTGTCGCAGAGACAAAGCGACAGCACCATGAGAGAGGGAAGGGGGCTCGACGACTACCAGCCACCGCCAGTCTCCACTGCCCACGTTGCACCAAGGTGTGTGGATCATGGATGGGCCTCTACAGACATCTGCACACACACAAGTAGACGACCCTATGGAGAGGAGAGGACAGTCATACTCGTTTCGAGTGGCCGCCGATGATGAAGCAGTACGTTACTCCTTGTCTGCCCTAAATCGATCTGACCAACCACGTGCCATGTGTCCATGCAATATACAGTAGCTGGGCAATTATGAAACCCATTGTATATGCTATTCCATGTGTATTGTTAGTCCCTTATTGTAAAAGCAGATTTATATTGGTGGTCAGAGCGTACTAGTACTGACCAGAACCTGTTTCCTATATCTAACGCCGGAAACTCATCCTGTTCTGACGTTAAGTTGTTGACAATCATTGCGGGCAACTACGGCTTCGCGATTCAGAATGGTGCAACCTATTGTTAGACCGAAGGACCCGTCCGGTTTCTTTACTGGCCAAATGGGAGAATTAGTGTTCGACACGGCGGGCCGCACTATGCCTTGCTCCCGAAGAGAATTCACTCCCTGCGGAATTGCCACTGCAGTTTCTGCTTAAATAGTATAATCCTTGCGGGGTGCTTGTACCTTCCCTGATGATATTGCTAATTCCAATTTCAGGTAACCGCAATCCTGTTTGTGTATTTCCCATACCTTACGGAAGATACCTGCGTCGATCCCTCAAATTACTGGATTTTCCAACGCTATCCGTGGTATGTAATGTTTTATTTTCGTTCTGTATTTATCCATACGATAGGATTTACTCCATTCTGCTCCTAATTGTACCAGAATATCGATCCCAAAAATTGTCGCTTCTGTTGCCTTACAAAATCATAGTTGAACGTTCACGTTAAAATCTTGCGTTTCTAGTAGGGTGGATTCACTAAGTGCTGCAATTTCTTCTCTTCATCCCACCCCGCAGATACTGACAGTTTTATCTGGCAGGGGCAGCTCTATATCAGTTATGAATATAGACGCACCGGTATCTCTTAACATATCCAAATCTCTCCCCCTAACACCACACCAATAAATATCACTGATTTCCAAGGGCCGCTACCCGTCATGTTTTCATCTCTCTCAGCAGTTTACTCAACTCGTATGCGGAGATCTAAATTTCCTGGCTGAGACACCCCCTGATTATTATTGCCTGCTGTTTTCCACTGTCCTTCTCGACCTCCATCGACCCTTTCACAGTCTCATCTTCCGACAAATGCTCCGCTATTCAAAGTCTTATCCTTGTCCTTACATTCTTTAGCAAAATATCCTTTGATTCCACACGTATAATATTTTCGGTTTCCCACATTTCCTATGGCGTTGATTTTGGACTTGGTACCCAGATTAGCCTCAGCTTTCATGGCCCAAGTCTCCCATTAAAATTGCTGCCCACAGGGAGCCCCATATGCAATATAGACCATTAAATGAGGCCCAATTCGTCTTAATATAATTTTAGGGACATGTTATCATTTCTATCGGGGTTCGTCTACATCGACTGTTCAGAACAAAGCACAAACTTCCCCATTGCAGGCTTCTACTTCTCCCTTTGATTTCTGTTTTACCAGAATGATCGTGACCCAGTTTGGTGGGAGTCTTCCAAGTCCAATTTTACAATTTGTTTAAAAAATTCAAACATCCGGTCATTACTTAATCCCTGGTGTGTCCCAAGTCGCATCTCGGGTATTCTGTAGCAATGTTCGCCAGACTGCTGGTCAATCAATCAATCTTTTTTTTCTATCAAATGAATATCGTCATTAGTAAGCTTATGATGACCCTTTACCTCGACTAACCAATCCCGAAATACGTGATTGCCATCGCTCCTCTCTAAACGAGGCAGTTCATTTATAATCATCTGTTTTCTTTCAGAAGCTGTCAATGGTTCCTTCATGTCTGAAGAAGGGTTTCGGCCCGAAACGTCGCCTATTTCCTTCGCTCCATAGATGCTGCTGCACCCGCTGAGTTTCCCCAGCAATTTTGTGTACCAACGGTTCCTCATAGTCTGAATGTGTAGTTCGTCCCTCTGTCGTTCTGACTACTGTTCGAATCGGAGCTGCTGGGACAGCAACTAATTTCTATATTCTTTGCCTGAGGGTGGGGTGGTCCATAGTCCTCAATTTACCTATATGTACATCTCATTGTCTAAACTTCCACAGTTAATGCCATCTCCATCCACTGGCAGGGCTGTAGGCAACTCAGCTGCCATCATTCTCCCACACGTTTTCTAAAGGGTCTGTCCCACTTGGGCGTCATTTGCGCGTCACCTTATGGTGTTGGTTGACTGTCATGGCTGCAAGTATAATCATTTATTTTCACAGCTAGGTAGTTAACTGCCACAACCCGTTTCGCTCAGCCAAGAGTGCTTCCGGATCGTATTCTTTCACTATCATTTAAAAATATATATTTATTATGTTCCACTATTGTTCATATGCTTTGGGCTCCCATTTGATGTCAGTGTTTTTCTTATTGGTAGTTGTCATCAGTACTTCGTTCCCAACCAGTTTGTTATATTATTTTAAGACAGCTTTAGGATTCGCCCAACACAAGCTGTTCTTATGCCTTGCTTTACCGTGTCAGTACCTATCGTCTTATTTCTACTATTGCAACTCTAACGTGACTTATTCACCATGTTGCAATGTTCGTTTTACACCATAAGAGTATTTCACATTTTACGCCAATGCGTTTCTACATAACGGCTTAACTCCACCCGATCTTGCTCAGCAAATTCACCACGTTTCCCTTTTACCTCCACTTTTGTTTTGGTACCACAACGTATACTCGCCTGCCAACAATGTGCGATCTACTTCTCCAACAACAGGTAGCCAAACGAAACACCCTCACCCGATTAGGAACCACGAAATGTGTAGGAAGGAACTGCACATGCTGGTTTACACCGAAGATAGACACAAAAAACTGGATTCACTCAGCGGGACAGGCAGCATCTCTGGAGAGAAGGAATGGGTGACGTTTCGGGTCGAGACCTTTCTTCAGATTGAAGAAGAATGCTTCAGTCTAAAGTGGGATAAAAAGGGAAAATAGAGGAACAGAGCAAAGAAAATTGGGGGAGACATGGACAGAGCAAAAAGGGTGGATGACGGAGAGAGTTGCGCAGAGAGGGGGGAGAGAGAAGAGGTGAGAGACGGACATTCAGAGAGAGTTAGAATAATAAAAGAAGAGGGCTACGCTGTATCATTCAGGACGGCTACGTGGCATCGTTTCTGTTCTCCTGGGGTCGCGAGTCTTTGGGATGTTTGCTCTCAAAGGTGCTGGGGGCAAATAATGTTATTCTGCTCGGGCAAAATCAGACACACGCAAGTAGCGAATGGTTACCAGGAGTATGAAGCTGAAGGTACTGTCAGATGAGCCGCGATCGTATTGAGTAGCGAAACGGAAAAGAGGGACCACTTTAGTCCGACGCGAACTGCCTCAACCAGGAGAACAGACACTGTCTTTTGAAACTGCTGAAGTCCGCAGAATCCTGGAGGGCATTGGCAGCCGGACCGGATAATATACCGGGGCGTCTGCTTAGGAGATGTGCCGACCAGCTGGCCCTGGTTCTGACAGACATTTTTAACATCTCCCTGAACCAGGCCATTGTTCCATCATGTTTCAAGACAGCCACCATCATACCAGTCCCCAAAAAGTCCACAATAACCTGCCTGAATGATTACCGCCCCGTAGCACTCACACCAATAATAATGAAGTGCTTTGAGAGGCTTATTAAGCAGCACATGGTCTCTAAACTCCCCTCCAGTTTTGACCCGTTCCAGTTTGCTTATCGCCCGAACCGCTCCACAGAGGATGCTATCTCCTCTGCAGTCCACCTGAGCCTACAACACCTGGAGGAGAAGAACACCCACGTGCGGATGCTGTTTGTTGACTTCAGCTCAGCATTCAATACGATAATCCCCCAGCATCTGGTGAGCAAACTGGCACCCCTAGGATTCAATACCACACTATGCAACTGGGTCCTGGATTTGCAAATATTACTTTTAATCCCTTCATCTAAATCATTAATGTATATTGTAAATAGCTGCAGTCCCGGCACCGAGCCTTGCAGTACCCCACTAGTCATTGCCTGCCATTCTGAAAGGGGTCCGTTAATCCCTACTCTTTGTTTCCTGTCTGCCAACCAATTTTCCATCCATGTCAGTACCCTACCCCCAATACCATGTGCTCTAATTTTGCCCACTAATCTCCTAAGTGGGACCTCAACAAATGCTTTCTGAAAGTCCAGGTACACTACATCCACTAGCTCTCCATTGTCCATTTTCCTAGTTACATCTTCAAAAAATTCCAGAAGATTAGTCAAGCATGATTTCTCCTTCAAAAATCCATGCTGACTCGGACCCTCGGATTGTCTGATTTTGTGCTGCATTTAAGACCGTTGTGGTGTAAACTCCACCCTATGTGCAATTGTCCCATCTCCCTGCATAGTTCAGAACTACTTCAAGAACCCGGTCCACCTAGCATAATCATCCCCGGTATGATTGTCCAATCTCCCACTTGTGACTGGTCCGTTTGCTGCACCCTTCCCCCGGTGAGCACTATCCGATATCCCGCCTAATGATAGTCCAATTCTTGTAATCTCCTGCGACACCAGGCGTCCTTGAGGCCAAGATTCAACTCACCCGTACAATGCCGGTTTCAGTTAGTCATAGAGTCAGAGAGTGATACGGTGTGGAAACAGGTCCCTCGACCCAACTCGCCCACACCGCCAACAATGTCCCAGATACACTAGTCCCACTTGCCTGCGCTTGGTCAATATCCCTCCAAACCTGTCCTATCCATGTACCTGTCTAACTGTTTCTTAAACAATGGGATAGTCCCAGCCTCAACTACCTCCTCTGGCTGCTTGTTCCATATACCCACAACCCTATGTGTGAAAAAGTTAGCCCTCGGATTCCTATTAAATCTTTTCCCCTTCACCTTGAACTTATGTCTTCTGGTCTTGATTCCCCCTATTTTGGGCAAAAGACTTGGTGCATCTATCCGATCTATTTCACTCATGATTTTGTGTACCTCTGTAAGAACTCCCCTCATCTTCCTGCGCTCCATGAAATAGAGACTCAGACTATTCAATCTCTCCTTGTTGCTCACACCCTCTAGTCCTGGCAACAGCCTCGTAAATCTTTTCTGAACCCTTTCAAGGACAATATATTTCCGAAATTATGGTTCCCAGAACTGAACACAATATTCTAAAATGCGGTCTGAACCTTCAAGGAACCATGCACCTGTAGTCCTAGATCCCTCTGCTCTACAACACTACCCAGAGGCCTACCATTTACTGTGTAGGTCCTAGCCGTGTTCGACTCCCCAAAATGCAGCAACTCACACTTTTCTGTATTAAGTTCCATCAACCATTCCTCCGCCCACCTGCCCAGTCGATCCAGATCCTGCTGCAATCTTTCACAGCCATCTTCACTATCTCCAAATCAGAACTTTTGTATCATCAGCAAACTTTCTAATCTTGCCCTGTATGAACCCTGAGGCACACCACTAGTCACAGGCCTCCAGTCTGAGAAGCAACCTTCCACCATCACCCTCTGCTTCCTTCCATGGAGCCAATTTGCTATCCATTCAGCTATCTCTCCTTCGATCCTATGCGATCTAACCTTCCAGAGCAGCTTACCATGCGAAACCTTGTCGAACACCTTACTGAAGTCCATGTACACAATATCTACAGCTCTGCCATCAACCTTTTTGGTAATGTCTACAAAAAAAAAATAATCAGATTTGTGAGACATGTACAAAACCATGCTGACTATCCGTAATCAGCCCTTGCCCATCTAAATGCCTGTATAACCTAAATCTCAGAATAATCTATAGTACCAACTACGTATGTTAAACTCACCGGCCTGCAGTTCACAGCATTTTCCCTGGAGCCCTTCTTGAAAATAGGCACAAGATACAACATTTGCTACCCTTCACTCTTCCGGCACCTCTCCTGTATTTAAGGACGACTCGTAAATTTCAACCAGGGCTCCTGCAATTTCCTCTCTAGTTTCCCGCAATGTCCTCGGATATATCTGATCAAGCCCTGGAGATTTGTCTACATTCAAACACAACAGTACCTTCAGTACTTCTTCTATTGAAAGCATACAGAGACTGATTGCTCTCAAAACACTTCCAGTGACTGCTCCAATTTCCTCTGTCCAATTGTGTTTCTCCTTGGTAAATAACGAGGAAAAATACTCACTGTAAAATGGCAGCGCCTCACGGCAGGGGCCTCTGCAGTCCATCCGTCTTTTTTTTTTCTTTTGTCCTGTTAAGTGTATGTTTTGGTTGCAGCTTATATACTATTTTTAGCTGTGCATATATGGGGGGGGGGGGCGGGGGAAACTTTTAAATCTCTTCCCTGTACAGGGACCCGACGTCTTCCCTGTCAGGTCTCTGTTGTCGTTGGGGCCTAGCACCGTTGAGCAGCCTCCAACCGGAATCGACCTAGGGCTCCAGTCGCAGAGCCTGCGTACTCACCATACTCACAAGCTGGCCGACTTCGGAGCGTGGAGAGCTGTCGTGGCTCGCGGCTATGACCCGACTTCGGAGCTCAGAGGCTTCATCTGCAGGCCCTGTGGATGGTAACATCGGGAGCTCGCTGGTGGGAGACCGCTTTTTGGAGCTCCCGCAACGGCAACTTCTCACGCACAAATCGCGGGGTTAAAAACGACCCGGAGCGTGGCCTTACATCGACCGGCGCGGCTTTAATGGCCGCGGGACTTACCATCGCCCGCTGGGGGTTCCAACATCAAGACCCGGAGCAGGTCCTTACATCACCCGGCACGGCCTTAATGGCCACGGTACTTACTATCGCCCGCCGGGGGCTTTAACATCGGGAGAAGGATAAAGAACAGGGGAGAGACAAGACTTTGCCTTCCATGACAGTGAGGAAGTGTTTGGAGATTCACTGTGATGGATGTTTGTGTTAATTGTGCGTCTTGGTTTTTTTCTTGTTTGTATGACTGCCGAAACGTAATTTTGTTTGAACTTAGGTTCAAATGACAATAAACGGTATCTCATCTTATCTTAGAACCTTGCCCATCTCCTGTGGATCCACACACAGGTGACCGCTTTGATTTCTGTGAGGTCCTACTCTCTCTAGTTACCCATTACCCCCTTATGTATTTATAAAATCTTTTGGGATTGTCCTTAATGCTACACGCCAGAGCTCTCCTGGCTCCTTTTTGCCCTTCTGATTTCCTTTTTTAGTGTACTCCATAGTTCCAGAAACTCCTCCAGGGATGCACTTGATCCCCACTGCTTATATCTGCTTATACCTGCCCCATCTTGTTTTTGACTAACATTTCAATTTCCCTTGTCAGCCAAGCTTCCTTACGTTTGCCTGGTTTGCCCTTCACTCTAACGGGGACGTACATATCCTGGGCTTTCTTCAGTACACTTTTTAAAATATCCCACTTGGCCGATGTTCCTTTTCCCTCTAATAACCTGCTCCAGTCAACTTGAGCGAGACCTTCTCTCATACCCTCAAAGGTGGCCTTTCCCCAGTTGAGCATTTTAACACGTAGACCCTCTCAGTCCCGATCCATAACTATCTTAAACCTAATCGAACTGTGGTCACTGGTCCCAAAAGTCTCCTCGACACAAACTTCATTAACTTGACCTTCCCAACTTCCCAATACTAGATCCAGTGTTGCCCCCTCACATGCGGGGGCCTCTACATACTGCTTAAGAAAATTCACCTGAACACTTTTGAGGAATTGCACCCCATCTAAACCCTTCACGCTATGATTTGCCCTGTCTATATTGGGAAAGTTAAAATCCCCTACTACTGCAACCATATTTGACCTGCTACTGTCTGCAATCTCCCGGCACATTTGTTCTTCTAATTCCCGTTGATTATTTGGGGGTCTGTAGTACACCCCCAGCAAGGTACTCATCCCTTTCTTGTTCCTCAGCTCCACCCATATAGCCTCACTAGAAGAACCATCCGTAATGTCACCTCTGAACACTGCTGTGACATCCTACTTAACCAACAATGCAACCCTATCTCCACTTATTCCCTCACCCCTGTCTATCCTGAAGCTCCTGTACCCCAGAACATTGATTTGCAAGTCCTGCCCCTACCTTATCCAGGTTTCAGTCATGGCTACAATGTCCCAGTCAATCGTACCTATTCATGCCCTACCAGACCTTCAGCCCAGAGACATTAGGTTGGACGAACTAGGTACCAATGTCTGATTATGGGAGTGTGTAGGGGATCACCTGAAATGAATGGAATTAGGAATCTGCCAGGTACCACCCGCTGCGTGTAGACCAGGGGACCCCCCACGGTGCCAAAAAATGGGTGCTAAATAGATGAGTGAGGTACCACTTAAATCCACTACCATAGTGTGCTCACTGCCATGCCTATATCAACAACACAAACGGCAGAACATTTTTATTGAAGCCCCCCCCTCATTCATCTGAACTCCAAAGAATTCAGGCCCAGTGCCGACAAAGAGTCATCATATGTTATTCCTGGGATCATTCTTGTAAACCTCCTCTCAACATTACATTCCTGTTTGTGTACAGTGCATTCAGAAAGTATTCAGCACCCTTTCACTTTTTCCACATGTCAGCAACCTTGTTCTGCATTGGGGCCAGGACCCATGTCTGTGAACGGATGGCGGACTATTGCCATGTTTAATAAATGGAGGTAATAATAATACATACTAACCAAATTAGTAATTAGTAATAATACATATTAATAATACATAATTTAGTAATAATACATACTAACCAGTGTGACACTTGATGTTGTTTTTCGCATTAGTTTTCACGTGTTTTTCAATTAGTTTTCTCCTGTTCCCAGATCCCTCGGGACTAGCTGCAGTTCCCAGGTCGCCTGTGAGCCCCGAGACTGGCTGCAGTTCCTGGGTCGTGAAAGCTAAGTGAAAAAAAAATTTGCTTGCAGGCCGGATGATTTTGGGTTACAGGCCGGATCCGGTAGTTTGCCGAACCCTGCGTTACAGCCTTGTTTTAAAATGGATTAAATTCTTCTTTTAAATCATCAATCCACACACAATACCCCATAATAAAAAAGTGAGAACAAGGGTTTACAAATTTTTGCAAAGTAGTTAAAAATAAATAACTGAAATATCACATTTACATAAGTATTCAGACCCTTTAATCAGTACTTTGTTGAGGCACCTTTGGCAGCGATTACAGGCTCAAGGTCTTCTTGGGTATGACGCTCCAAGCTTAGCACATCTGTATTTGGGTAATTTCTCCCATTCTTCTTTGCAGATCCTCTCAAGCTCTGTCACGTTGTATGGGGAGCATCGATGCACCGCTATTTTCAGGTCCCTCCAGAGATGTTCGATCGGGTTCAAGTCCGAGCTCTGGCTGGGCCACTCAAGGACATTCACAGACTTGTCACGAAGCCACTCCTACATTGGCTGTGTGCTTAGGGTCGTTGTCCTGTTGGAAGGTGAACCTCCGCCCAGTCTGAGGTCCTGAACGCTCTGGAGCAGGTTTTCATCAAGGATCTCACTGTACTCATCTTTCCCTCGATCCTGACTAGTCTCCCAGTTCCTGCTGCTGAAAAACATCCTCACAGTATGATGCTGCCACCACCATGCTTCACCGTAGGTATGGTATTGGCCAGGTGATGAGATACGAGAGCGAGAAATGTGATATTTCAATTATTTCTTTTTTGTTACTTTGCAAAAATTGCTGAACAGCTGTTTTCGCTTCTTCATAGAAACATAGAAAATAGGTGCAGGAGTAGGCCATTCGGCCCTTCGAGCCTGCACCGCCATTCAATATGATCATGGCTGATCATCCAACTCAATATCCTGTACCTGCCTTCTCTCCATACCCCCTGATCCCTTTAGCCACAAGGGCCACATCTAACTCCCTCTTAAATATAGCCAATGAACTGGCCTCAACTACCTTCTGTGGCAGAGAGTTCCAGAGATTCACCACTCTCTGTGTGAAAAATGTCTTTCTCATCTCGGTCCTAAGGATTTCCGCTTTATCCTTAAACTGCGACCCCTTGTCCTGGACTTCCCCAACATCGGGAACAATCTTCCAGCATCTAGCCTGTCCAACTCCTTAAGAATTTTGTAAGTTTCTATAAGATTAACCTTCAATCTTCTAAATTCTAGCGAGTACAAGCCGAGTCTATCCAGTCTTTCTTCATATGAAAGTCCTGACATCCCAGGAATCAGTCTGGTGAACCTTCTCTGTACTCCCTCTATGGCAAGAATGTCTTTCCTCAGATTTGGAGACCAAAACTGTACACAATACTCCAGGTGTGGTCTCACCAAGGCCCTGTACAACTGCAGCAGAACCTCCCTGCTCCTATACTCAAATCCTTTTGCTATGAATGCTAACAAACCATTCGTTTTCTTCACTGCCTGCTGCACCTGCATGCCTACTTTCAATGACTGGTGTACCATGACACCCAGGTCTCGTTGCATCTCCCCTTTTCCTAATCGGCCACCATTTAGATAATAGTCTACTTTCCTGTTTTTGCCACCAAAGTGGATAACCTCACATTTATCCACATTATACTGCATCTGCCATGCATTTTCCCACTCACCCAGCCTATCCAAGTCACCGTGCAGCCTCCTAGCATCCTCCTCACAGCTAACACTGCCCCCCAGCTTCGTGTCATCCGCAAACTTGGAGATGTTGCATTCATTCCCTTGTCCAAATCATTAATATATATTGTAAATAGCTGGGGTCCCAGCACTGAGCCTTGCGGTTCATTCGGGGTATTCTGTATAGATTGATGATACAAGAAATGAATTTAATCCATTTTAAATAAGGCTGTAATGTAACAAAATGTGGAGAAGGTGTAGGGGTCTGAATACTTTCTGAATGCACTGTATACAAGCCCTCTTGAAACAATTACTAGCATTGAATTGGCTTTCTTTACTACCGATTCGACTTGCAAATTAACCTTTTGGGAATCCTGCACCATCACTCCCAAGTCAAGAGTCAAGAGTGTTTTAATGTCATATGTCCCAATGAAGATCTTACTTGCTGCAGCACAACAGAATATGTAAACACAGTACATATACGAGAGAGAAAAAAGGTCAGTGTATATATATATATACATACACACATACTCAAAAAACAAACAATTATTGTGCAATAATAATAATAGTCTATTGTAGTTCAGAGCTTATTGTTGTCATGTATAGTACCCTGATGGTTAAAGGGAAGTAGCTGTTCCTGAACCTGGACGTTACAGTTTTCAGGCTCCTGTACCTTCTTCCCGATGGCAATGGTGAGATGAGTGTGCGGCCAGGATGGTGTGGGTCTTTGATGATGTTAGTTGCCTTTTTGAAGCAGCGACTCCGATAAATCCCTTCGATGGTGGGGAGGTCAAAGCCAGTGATGGACTGGGCAGTGGTCACGAATTTTTGCAGTCTTTTCCGTTCCTGGACGTTCAAGTTGCCGACCCAGGCCTTAATGCAACCAGTCAGTATGCTCTCTACTGTACACCTGTAGAAGTTCAAGAGAATCCTCAAGACATACCGAGTCTCCCTAATCTTCTCTGGAAGTAGAGGCGTTGATGTGCTTTCTTTATGATTGCATCAGTGTGCTGGGTCCAGGAAAGATCCTCTGGAAATATACACGCCCAGGAATTGGAAGTTTTTGACTATCTCCACCATCACGGTGGAGATAGTTGATATAAACAGGATTGTGGGTCCTCATCCTTCCTCTTCCAAAGTCCACAATCAGTTCCTTGGTTTTACTGATATTGAGAGCCAAGTTGTTGTGCTGGCACCATTTGGTCAATCAGTCAATCTCACTTCTATATCCTTTGCATTTCCGATTTCTGGATTCTCACCCCAGTTAGAAAATAGTCTATGCCTTTATGCTTACTACCAAAATGCATATCTCCACACTTTGCTACACTATATTCCATCTGCCGCTTCTCTGCCCACTCTCCCAACCTGTCCAAGTCCTTTTGCTTTCTCTAAACTTCCTGCCCCTTCACCTTTTTTCTCATCATCTGCAAACTTTGCCGTAAAGCCTTCAATCCCCTCGTCCAATTCATTAATATACAACGTGAAGAGCAGCGGCCCCAGCACCGACCCTTGTGGAACTTCGCTAGTCACTGGCAGCCAACCAGAAACATTTGCTTTTATTGCCACTCTTTGTCTCGTGCCATCGAGCCAATTTCCTCAACTCCTTTCTATCCCCCGGTCCAGGCCCGCCTGACCGCTATCAAGCAAGTCATTTAGCAATCTATTATACCTAACTATCAACTATCTACGTACCTGGTTGTCTAGCAATGTAGCTCGTTAGCTGTATAGCTATCAATATATTGTAGATAGCTATTGGCCTTTGCAGCAATGTACATAACTCTCTCTCTCTCTC